>NC_089315.1:18165009-18285009 GCF_036669915.1 Pocillopora verrucosa | reverse complement strand
CATAGATATCAAACATGATTGGATGTTTCAATCCTATCTCATCTATTACTGTGTTCCTCGCCTCTCTTATACACCCTTCGTCTACATCAGACGCGGATGCTTCTATCAAGTGGTCGTCTGCGTCGGTGGCATCATCCGATTCTTGTTGTATTTTAGATCGCTGTTTAAGGCACAATCTCGAGAAGAGACCCTGAATCTGTATGTTGGATAACCACTCTGTTCTATCGAACATTCTCTCTCCATCTATTGTGCAAGCAGTTCGCATATCCTTTGCTACTTTCTCTGGGATTGGTTTCTGCCAGTGTCTCATCCGATATTAAATTTCTGTTTCAAGTGCTGCCTGACGTTTTGCGAAAGCCATTCACTTGCACCTCTCTTATGAAGAGCCCATCCCATGGGAAGCTTTGATGTACTTGTCAAGGGTTCTGTGGCCACTGCAACCAGTTAAGTCGAACTTTCACCCTCTAGTGACAATGACTGAAAGTGATGAACCCACTACCTCTTCACTTTGTAATAAATACTTTAAGTCATGCTCGCAGGCACAGGACTTACATGATGAACTGGCTTGTTCATATGGAGGTCAAAGTCGCAAGTCGCGTTCATCGCAACCAGGTTCAGGGCATTGATAGGAACTACCGTCGTGGCCATCATTGCTTTCTACTGCTGATGCAGTTTGTCGAGCAGTAGTGGGGAAAAATGGAATCTCCTCCAGATCCGTCTTTTTTCTGTGGGAAAATTGTAATTTTAATTTTACCGAATAAACTTTCCAGGCCCAACATTAAACGCTATTCAAACGCGCAGGCCCTCTTGTGTAAGTTGCTGAAAGTGGCAATCTTGATATCCAAGCCCTCGTAGAGATGGTACCAGCTTACTGTTGTGATAGCAACCTGCTTCATCCGATCTTAGAAAGGCCTTTTTTATTCTTGAATTTTGTAAATTTATGGTGAAAAAGATATTTTCTAGGACTGACAGCACTGAAAACCAGTCTTGTTTACAGCTGTTAAGATGTGCGTATCAGGTTACTTCCAAGCTTTCCTCCTGTCTTACAACAACGCTACTCACATGCCAATTGATTTCCCTCTTGGGAAACCATTCTGCTTGCTTCATACAGATAGTCTTCCGCTTGAAACCTACCCAATTGCATTGTGCACTCAGAAATAGCGCCTTTTACTTCTTCAAGAACACTCTTCAGCTTCTCACAATCTTCACACTTCACGTTGTGACTGTGACTGCATACTTTCTGAGCGTCAGTGTCACCAGCATGGCTCAGTGCAAAGACCCTACAGTGATCGGCACATTTGCTATCGTCCTCTTCGCAGTGATTACTGTAACATCTTCGAATCGAATTTAATCAGAAGAACTGTGTCGAACACACGGTACTACAAAAGCGTGTGCTCCTACAAGGTCACGTGATATATAAAAATGATCACGTCATTACATCCCTTCCGTCCTTAGAAATATAAACAAAGAGTAAAACTATAAACGGTCACAAAGAAAATCGTTCATAGAGTCCTTGGTACAAAACAAACAAACATTATGTCCATGTGAATAGTTCTTGAAGTGTTCAATGTCTCTATAAATTCAATCTGTCAGGTGGTTTGCGAATCCTCTGCGGATAACGCCTTGGTGAACCTTCCTGGAAATCAGTACTAAATGATTTGACTGCTGTGTCCATCTCAACTGAAGCGGGAATGGTGTTTTTCTCCTGATTAACCTTCGTATCACTGAGCTGATCATCAGTAGGGTGGTACTGCTTGACTTCAGTTGTGTTTCGGTGCAAAACCTTCGCGGGATTGTCGCTATCAGACACAACAACCTGATTTCCTTTCTTCTCTTTCACTTTGTACAGCTGAGGTTCAAATGTGGGGGACAGTTTGTTCTTCTTATCCTGTTTCAAGAGAACAAGGTCACCTTGTTTCACCTCACTCATCTTAGCATTTCTTGAAGCATCTGGATACTGTTTGCTCTTGAATTTCATCAGTTGATCTCTGTCTCTGGTTTCCTCTTCACCGTGGGTTGGTTGTGACAATTCAGGTAACTTTGTTCTTGGATGTCGGCCCATCAGAAGAAATGCTGGTGTCTGTCCAGTTGTCTGGTGAGGAGTTGTTCTGTAAACAGCCATATAATTGACCAGTTCTCTTCTCCAGTCCTTTCCTTCTGCATGTGCCAACTGTAATCTTTTGAGTATGGATCTATTCTGTCTCTCTACCTCGCCATTTGCTTGAGCCCACCGAGTTGTTACACGTCGATGCTTAATACCATTCTCCTTTAGGAACGCTTCGAATTTCTCTGAGACAAGGTTTGGCCCATTGTCACTTACAAGCACTTCAGGCAGTCTATGTCTGGCAAATATGGTTTCTAAACACTCTATGGTCTTCTCTGATGTAATTGTCCTTACAACAGCCGCCTCGTAATATCTGCTATAGTAGTCAACAACTACAAGTATGTGTTCACCTGAGGGTAAAGGTCCCAGGTAATCAATTGCGACAACACACCAGGGTCCTTGAGGTAGTTCTGTACTTGCTACAGGCTCTGGAGGGTCAGGTCTGCCCACTAACTGACATGCATCACAGGTCTTGACAAACCTTTCCACATCCTTTTCTAGCTTTGGCCACCATACTTTCGTGCGAAGGCGCTGTTTCATGCTGACTACACCTAAATGTCCTTCATGTCCAATGGTTAATACTGTTGTTCTAAGACCTTTGGAGATCACTATGCGGGTTCCTCTCATAGTTATACCACCCACGACACACAGTTCATTGGCTACATGTAGGTATTCTGAACATTCAGTTCCTTCCCATCTCCCAGTTTAGATAGCTTGCCTTAAACACTCCATCTCTTTGTCATTCAATGCCACTTCTTCAATTTCTTTCGCACTCATTGCTTTTGGAACAGCTTTCACGGTTATAAAATTCGCATAATTCTCAGTGTCATCAAAGTTCTTTCCCTCATCTGTGCGTGGCAATCTTGACAGGGTGTCAGCGATGTTCTCTTTACCAGGTTTATAGATGACATGAAAATGATATGGTTGTAACCGAAGAACCCATCTCTCGATACGCGCGCTAGGCTCTGATTTAGGTGAATAGATAATTTCCAAGAGCTTGCGGTCGGTGAAAAATTCAAACTCTCAACCTAAGAGGTAGACATGAAACCTTTCAACAGACCAGACTAAGGCTAATGCTTCTTTTTCGGTTTGCGAGTATCTTCGTTCAACGCTAGACAGGGTTTTGTTTGCATAGCAGACAGTTCTCCAGACTTTGTCGTGTTCCTGCAACAACACTGCACCAGGCCCTACTGGGCTAGCGTCAGCAACAACTCTAGTTTTCAAAGCAGGGTTAAAGTACGCCAGTGTATCCACATCCGTCAGGCTATTCTTCAATTCTTCAAAGGCTTTCCTTTGATCCTTTCCCCACACAAAGGGTGTATTCTTCTGTGTGAGTCTTCTCAATGGCTCTGCTTTCATTGCCAGGCCACTGATAAATCACGCGCTGAAATTCACCAAGCCCAGAAAACTCCTCACTTCTGAGCTGTCTGTTGGTTCCCTTGCTTCTCGGAGTGCTTTTACTCGGGACTCTGTAGGGCCTGTGCCTTTCGCCGATAACAAATGTCCCATGAAATCAATCTCATTCATCCTGAAGACACACTTCTTGTTGAGTGTCAAGCCTCTCTCTTTCAACGTATGTAGGATCTTTTTCTGCCTTTCGTCATGTTCAGCTACATCCTTGCCGTACACCACAATATCATTAGATATGTTTTGACATCCAGTACATCCGGCGCTATGAAGAACTTAGTCGATTACATGTTGATACAAATCTGGCGCTGAGCAAATGCCAAACATTAGACGCTTATATCTAAAAAGGCCTGCATGAGTCGTGAAGGTTGTGACTTCTCTTGAGATACCTTCTTTCAACTACAGTTGATGGAATCCCATGGTAAGATCAAGTTTAGTAAACAAAGCGTTGCCACTGAGTTCGCTCAGCACATCATCGATTGTTGGTATAGGGTGTCTTGAACGCTCTATAACTGTATTGGCCATTCTCATATCCACACATATCCTGATGTCCCCATTTTGTTTAGGAACGACGACAATCGGGCTGACACACGGCGTTGGACCTTCCACTCTCTCAATGATGTCCATATCCTCCAATTCCGTCAGCTTTTCCTCTACTTTACTGCGAAGACTGTATGGGACACGTCTGCACGGTTGTGCTACAAACTTTGCATCAGGCTTGAGATGCAGTTCAACGGAATAATTTGTCAATTTTCCAACTTTATCACTGAACAGTTCCTGGAACTCACTCTCTACGAGATTTACTTCAGATTCAGGTACTTTGATTGCAAGTACTCCAAGCTGCATTGCTGTTTTTCTTCCCAGTATGGGTCTGCCTTTGTTTGAAATCACCAGAAATTCAACATCTGACAAACGTTTGTCTCCGAGCTCCACCTTTGACCAGAAATTTGCTTCGACTTGGACTTTGCTCGCTGTAGCATAAGACCGTATGGACCTGTTTTTCGACTGGCTTCTACATTTGATTCCATTCGATTGGAGTTGCTCCCATAGTTGATGGTCGATTACATTGCAAGAAGCTCCAGAGTCTATTAACATGTCAACTTCTTGACTTTCGATGGTAAGCTTCACTTCCGGCTCGTCTTCAGGGGAGAGCTCAATTGCAAAGATTTCGTCATCCAGGCTTTCATTATCTTCCACACTGGAGACTTTTGTCTGGTAGTTGTTCTTCCTCCTGCAAACTTTAGCAAAGTGTCCGACGTGACCACACGAAATGGGCGGTCGATTCAGATGATTCTTGACGCATTGACCGAAACTTATGCCGTTCAAAGGGCTGGTTTACGTTTCCTGCGAAGTAGCGATCCAGCTTTGCAATCGCAATATCATAAACAGTTGGATCATCCGGTAATTGATTTTCTGGCGGTTCTGGAAGAGTTTCGTAGACCTTTTGAAGTTTCCTTCCAGCTGTATGTAAGAGTGTCGCTTCTTTTTGCTCTGGGTCTGTGATTCCTTTAGCCTTTATCATATAACTAGCGGACGATTTCCATTCGAGCCATCTTGTCGCTAAACTTGACTTCTCGGCGTCCATGTCGAAATGCTCAATTTCGCCGCCAAAATTCGCAATTGTAGCCATAATTCCTTCCTGATTTGACAGAGTAAACGGTGGAGAATCCTTAATATCCTCGTCGCCAATGTAAAATCTTTGAATCGAATTTAATCAGAAGAACTGTGTCGAGCACACGGTACTACAAAAGCATGTGCTCCTACAAGGTCACGTGATATATAAAGATGATCACGTCATTATAATTACGGTATGTAGTCTTCAAATACAACTTGCTCTCCTGAAGCCTCTTCCGAACTTCTTTACACTAGTCCTTTTCTGCTCCCACGCTTTCCAATTCGTCTATAATTTGGAGAAAATCCTTGGAACCATCCGCTCCCTCAGCTGCAGTATCGTCTAAACCTCTATAGAACGCCATACATCTTACAAATGGCCTTTGACATTTGCAAATTGACAGAATACCGGCTCTTTACCCCTTTGGAATCGCTACCAGGGTGTGTCGGATACTGGCACGCTGAACTTTGGCGCCAGGACTTCCCATAAGTGTGCCTATGCTTTGCGCAGACCCACTTTTTGCCATAACTGAGTCTTCTACATCGAATAGGCCAGCCCTTGCAAAGATAAGCTCTCCTTCTGTGAAACTCTCTTTTGGAAAATGGATTAAGCAGAGATGACTCTTTATTGAGTCAATACTCTGAGGCAAGTTAAACAAACCGGAAACTCCTCGTCAGTCTCCGAACGAAGTTTCTGAGGAATGCGACTGAAAACAGGACTTCTTGTGGCGAATACCACTTCAAGAATTTAGCGTTATTAATCCCAAGCAAACCAGTACCGGAAGAGACAAAAGAATTACAGCTAATAAAATTACGCGCTTTACAATATAGACATAGCTAATTGTTGGAAAAATGAGGTGACACGTAACGTAATAATTTATTTCCTCAAAAATCGCGGGGTCCTTTTCCACAAGAACTCCCTAGAGTTCTGAATAGAAACTTTCATAAAGACAGGTGTGCAGACAAAATTTCTCTGATTCCTGCAGACCAGAATTCTGATCCAAAAGGCGATGTTATCGCTGCTTTATTACGAAGGGAGAAGCAATTCAGGATAATTACACAATTGAATTATGTGACAGTGATCACGGTGTATTTCAGTGTGTGCTGTTATCGCCGGTTACACTAAATAGAATCCTGTAGTTTAATTGTGAAATGTTCATACAGGTTTGAATAGTGTAAGCCATCAGAACTCAAATATGAAATAACAGAAGCCGAATTTTTAAAAAGGGTTTGCGAGCGCTAATCAAATTATGATATTCGATACGTTGTTGATGACGTCTTTCGTCAGGAGATAATAAAATTTGTCAAATTTTGGCCTTTTAAAATGTTTAAGGTATTAATCGGTGTGGTCTTAAAGCTCTGTCCACTATATTTTCTAATATATTTTCTACTTAAAATGGTTGAAATCTAAGATTTATTGAGCTACTTATATAAAACGGTCGGAGTTTGCTCAATGAACTAATTTGCATAGTCGGCTGTCACGCTAGCAATATCGCTAAAAGTTCGAAGTCACCTCGGCGAAGAAAATCAATAAGTGCAAGATGTTTTTATATTTTTCTGCATCCAAACATCATATTAGCAGAAATCAAGCGGAGTTTTTAATAGTCTGGTCTGGACTTGAGCAATATCAACCAAGAAAGAAAGAGTACTTTTAACCAATTTCAGAAAGCTTTCCAACGAGTGTTTTTAAATAAATTATGACGAGCTTCTGAATAAACGAATATCAAAATTGAAATGCATTTTATACATCTTATGTATCACACACTTTAAGAATACAAAATATTTTTTGCTGCATGCGTTGTGATACGAGGACCGGGCTATTAAACTTTTAAAATTTTTGATGTCGCAAGAGGTCAAAAAAGGGCCTTTTGCAGCTTTGACTTTTGAAAGCTCTATTGCTCTTTCTTTCCTTCTTTTAGAAAGCTCTGTGTTTACAGCTGCTTGCACATGTCTTCCTGTACAACATAAAGCCAGTGCTCGTCGAAATTCAGCAATTCTTAAGGCGTAAAACATTGGATTGACAAAAGAGTTGAAGTAGTTGAAAAGGTTTACCGCATGATAAAATCGTTTTGGTACATGGAAAAACCATACATACATGAGTAAGTTTAACAAAACTAGCGGCAGCCAAGCGAGTAAAGTAAGGCCAGATACAATTAACAAAGTCTTTGTTAAGCGCTTGTTTTGTAAGTCTCGACTTTCTTGATGTGAAGCGGCGACTCTTTCAGTTTGAAACTTTTGCCAAATACCAATGTTACAGCCACATGTGATTAAAATGAGAATCAAAGTGTATGGCCCCCAAATTAACATAGTGTGCTTGTAAGAAAATAGTAGGTTTGAACCGGTCCAGATTGCGGAAATAAGGAAAGCTAGTATCCACACTAGGAAAATAGCTATGCGGTATGCTTGTGTCGATAATGTTCGATGCTTAAACGGCCAACGTATGGCGTAAAATCTTTCACACGTTATGAACACTGCAGAAATAAGAGAGGCCTGCGAGAAAGCTGTGTCAACGATCATGTAGGGAATTAAGATAGGCTTGTCGGTCCATAAGTTTCCAACGAACATGGTCCATAGGTGGAACTCATACCCGACATCGTAAATGTATACTGGTAAACTCAAAGCTCCTAGGAACAGATCAGCAAACGCCATGTTGACAACTAGTAACAAATAGTTCTTGCGAATATTTTTGTTCTTCGCAAAAATAGTTATGGTGAGTAAGTTTCCCACGACAACTAGAATCAATGTTAGCGTTAAAGCGCTGCACAATGCAATGCCTTCCCCCTGAGTACCATCATATGCATCATTTGTATCGTTTCGTCGGCTGACACTAGCAGAAGACGTCGAAGACGTATTGGTCATTTTGAGACAACGATGAAGAAGCCTGGTTGCAACATATGTTGTGTTACTCTGTACTGTTCACTGACCAATTACGAATGCAAGCACTCCACTGACTGCGACTTAAAAATTGGTTCATACGTCAGCGTGCGTTCATCGAGATATGAAGCACGCGGGAAGTTTGGAGAGCACGACTGAAATATGCGTAAGAGTTGCTCGAGGCTACGCCTCGAGCAACTCTAGCTTCTTGCGAAGGAGGAAGTTTTTATCTCTTTGTCTTCTTATTTCTCTTAATAAAAATGATGATCTTTATGACCGTTATTACTGAAAAGTAATACGTGACAGGTACAGGTGCACGTTTTGACAAGGACCTGCAGTTGTCACTTAAAAGTGTTTATTTACCCTTAGTGCGGTGCTTGTATAAATGCACGCGTTCTGATGGGTGAGCCATTGTTAAATAGATGTAGAGCTCTCACCGTCGTTTGTTTATCCCGCAAGCAGGCCTTTGAGTTTGGATTTCGCCTTGCGGCACAGACAATAGTGCTGCTTATGGGAAAAAGTTATTAAAAACCGTGCTGATGTCAGTTAGATATCGAACTCGATCTTTACCATGTAAACTTTTCAAATCTTTCCTAAAAAAAAACAAAACAAAACAAAACAAAACCTGCACTTCACTGAGCAACGGTTCAATTTGTATAGGCAATCAAATAATTTTAGTGCAATTTGGAATAAATAAACAAGAGGAAATTTTTTTAAAGACTAACAATTTGTGGTCTTTGAAAAAATTAACAAGTGCTTGTTTATTCCAAATTGCACGAGAACAATCATGTGATTACGTGTTAATAATATACATGGAAAATTACGAGATGGCTAATCATAATTAAGCATAAGCAAAGCGCGCGCATCAAGTGCAAAAATAATTTATTCAAACCGTGCGTTCGATCAAAGCAATCGCGTACGATCAAAACAATAATATGCAGTTATATCTTCACATCTCTAAGGCGCAAAAAAGTTCAAAGTCCGGCTAAACAGTTCAAGGAATTGTTCAGTCTGTGTCTGGATCACTTTCGATGAAATGGAATCATCGTTTCCGAGGTTTAACCATGTTTGTTTTTAATCTCGGCGTTGGATCGCTCAAGCAAAGTGTTAAGCTGGGCCCGCTCGTAATTTTCGATTTCTTTGGCAATTCCCTTCTCTAAAAACCACTTTTTCCAAACCGACAACCAAAATGCAGTGCTTTTTACAGTGTTTTCGTTGTTTGAGCGGTTTTTCAGCTACGGTGGTGAAAGGAAACCTACTTAAAACACCGGCCATTGTTTCGCTCGCAAATTTTCAAAGTTTGTTGCGACATCCAAGGCTCGCATTTGATTGGCTACCTGTGAGTTTCTTTGATTATTGACCAATCAGAATGACTGATTTGTCACTTTCTTTGCACTGAATTAACCCTCTTCTACACTGAATAAACTCTCTTTTGCACTGAATTACTGAAAACTGCATTTATCTTAACCAATCAGAACTGAGTAATTTTTTCATGTATATTATTAATCATAAAAATTGAAGAAACTCTCCATTTCAGTTCCAGTATTGGTCTTTCTCATAAAAAAATAGGTTTGATGACCTCGCCGGGATAAAAAAAAACTTGACATTTTTATAGCAGCCGAGGCAACCTTTCCATTACATAGTAACCTGTATAACCCGCGTTCTAAACAAGTGGGTATTCATTTAATGTACGGATATTGTAGGAAGAGATGTTACATGTTGAGCACTTCTGGGAATTTAAGGGTTAAACTAAGTTTCCCGATCTCTTTAATGTAAACTTTCTTTGATGATGCAAATTGAAGCATGGTGAGCCTGGAAAGGTCGGTTTATGATGGTCAACGCTCTTCTTGTGTCTAAAATCTTTGTAACATATATCCATGCACAAGAGAATATAAAGTCTTCTATATTCTCTTGTTGTGCATTACCATCTTTATATGTAACTCTCCATTTTTACAATTCTATTCTAATCCGGTTATTTGAGTATAGAGTACTCTTAATAAGTGAAACAATACAGATTTATTATTTTTATTTCTATTTTATATGTAATTCTGTTATCATATTTACCGTCGACTAATGGACCCACAACGACTGCAGAAACAAAGTCGGGGTGAGGGGGGAGGCAGTATTATGCGGAAAAAGAAATTGATTACAATAAAAACATCACTTCTCCACTGCTGGAACATCTATTAAAACGGGATCCCCTAATCTGACAGAAATTAATTCATGAGGAGCCCTATGTACCCTAAGATAGGGTACATAGACATGCACCGCCTAAGGTAATGGGTTCTAAGGTCGGGGGGAGAGGAACCTGGAAATAGGGTCAATTTTTGTTGCGTATGGCCGCTGACCTATCAGAATCCCTACCGCATTATAGTCTATTCTGTAGCCAATTATAGACCCCATCTTAGTCACTTTTGGTGATACGGTAACAAAATTTAACCGAGATTCTTCTTATTTTTAAATTCCTACTTACCAGAAAATTTCTTCACCCCAAAGTCCCGAAAATATGTGACCCCAATATATGAACTCTATTGAAAACGCAATCCAGTCTATGGCATGTACAGTCAACTCAAGTCGTGAAAATAAGCATACCCTATCCATCGATCGGAAAACGTTTATGGATTTGATCATTCTGGTTGTAAATTGATGGTAGTCTGTAAGAGGATGACATGTAGGAGGACATACTCAAGTCATTTTCGTTTCAACTCCGATGAAACCAAAGGGAAATACAATAGAGAGAGAGTTAGAGAGAGAGAGAGAGAGAGAGAGAGAGAGAGAGAGAGAGAGAGAGAGAGAGGAGGGGGGATACTTCGGTCAATTTTTACCGAGTATGTACCACTGGCCCCTCAACCTATTCCGTGACTTATTATAGACACAATCGTAGTCATTTTCGAACATATGTAATTTTCCTGATCCCAAAGGTCAGTCACATTATGGTTATCACTGGTTATGTATCTACTTTATAAAGCCTGTTAAGTAGATCATCCTAAAACGAATTGATTCATTTCTTAAACAGGATGCAAATCACTTGATTTTGTACTTACATTAAAAACATTTTGGTGCGTTTGAAACTTTTACTTGCGGTACAACAATACAAATATTCTGGTGCATTTGAATCTTACCATTTTCACATCCCCACTAAAAGCAATTTTCTTACCCTTAAAATCCCGGAAATGTGCGACCCCATTCTAGTAACTCTATTGATATAGTCAATCCAGTCGTGAAAAGTGCGACCTCATCCAGCGGCACATCCCCATTACCAGGAAGTACCCACCGAGTATTTTTTTCCAGCTTGAAGATCATGACGCATGGCATATCCGAAGTCCTTACAGAGAGGCTGCAATCAATCTCTGACTTCCTAACAATTTCATCCTTCAGAAAGCTATTGATATATTCGTGCTATTCAGGGTAACTGGTAGAGAGTAGAAGCTTTTTTCATGTAATGCCATTTTTTATTGACACATGTTCAAATAGTCTATCTAAGGATACTTTTCCTCTGGAAACTTGCGTAAATTCAAGCTTTTTAAGGCGACTATTGAAAGTGTAAGTTGTCAAAAGTTTTATTTCGGTCTACTTTCCTAACCTCCAGGACGTGTTTGAAAAGATTGGAATATCTGTCTCTCCATATTCGTTTAATTTATGAAAAGTTTACTAACAACCTCAAACAGAAATACTTGACAAAAGTTTGGCATATATCGAATACCATTTGACGGTAATCTCCATTTTTCTTTCACACAGGTTGAAAAAATTGATTTCTTCTGTTTATACTCGACATCTCTCGTTTTAGGTCAATTCCCCTTCCTGGTTAGGAGATTTCCTCGCTTTATTTCGCATACTTGATTGCGCATACATCAGCGTGAGTCCTTGAAGTGAGGAGATTTACATTTCAGTGTGAAGATAAGTAGGAATTACTTTTTCCACTACAAATTTTATTAACTGCATATGAATATAGACGCTATAAGCTGAATAATACATGCATTTTTGATTGATTCTTTGGCATATCTATTGTCACACTAGAGAAAGTGCAAAGAGCAACAGCCCGTTTTTGTACAAACGATTACCGATGACTGGTCGTCAATCGTCACGTCCATGCTAGAAAAGAGGTACTTGTACTCTTGTAGAAAGGAGAAAAAAATCTCGCTTGATCTTCATGAATAAAATTATTTATGGTTTAGTTGACATTAAGATTACCGCTATTTAAATTAAAGTGATGAGACTCGTATCAAGAGTAGCCATAGGTTTAAGCTTCTTGAACCTCACTGTAAGAATATCTTCAAATCAAAATGTTCAAATCTTCCTTTTTTCCCAAGCACTGCTAAAGACTGGAATCAGCTCCTCCCTGATATGCCTAATATTACGTCTCTTACAGAATTTAGGAATGACCTTTGTTCATTACCTTAATAAGAACGTGTCAATTTGTATAGTTAACTTTTCATTCTGTATTGTACTTCTTGTAGCTTGCAATTTTTACTTCTATATTTTGTAAGTGGTTGGTGTGTTGCCTAACCGTCTTTTACCGACCTAATTGAGATGATTGATTGATTGGCTGATTGAGGACAGACGCAAGGATGGCGTCACCATTAACAACATTTTACTTTTCAGTCGTACGACAAATATGTTCCATGTTACCGTGAGTGTCTACAGAAATAGATTACAGAAGATATCTAAATATGGTTAGAAAATGATTAATGACACCCTCGGCTCTGCCTCGTGTGTCACTTTCCTGTTCTTACTACATTTCGATCGCGTCATCTGTGATCGTATACTAATCTTATAGTTTATTTGTTGAACTGTTTCTTTCGTGATCGTACTCTATACCATATGGAGTCCTTGTGCAAACACATTTGGTACATCTGTTCCAACTCTTTATCTCCACGGATTCTTTTTCATGCAAATTACAATGTTTTATATTACTTCTCTGCCATAGTCCAATATCTTAAATGAGAAATGGAAAGTCCTCTCTGAGTATGAGGTGTAAGCAAGGGTTAGGACAGACTGGAGAAGAAGCGCAAAAATGACTAACTTTTTTTTGTGCCCCTGCTCCCCTTACGTGTGACTCGCGCTTCACGCTCACCTCAGTTGTGTTTTCTTCCATTCGCTTGAATAATAATAAACATAAGGCCTCTTCGGCAGGCTATCGACTCCCAAACTCATAATCTCACTTTAAGACTCTATTACATACACATACATAACATTCTTTGACATAAGTAGAAACATAAAGGCGTGATTATATAGACAAGGCCGTCTCTTCGATACTTAAATTGAAACGTGAAAGAATGGTGCCTTATTCAATGTCTCATTTCGCAGAAAAGGTTGTAGTTATTCATCGTGATGAATATTTAATGTTTAATGTCTCATTTGTTTGAATAATTATACTTAACACTACCAATGTCATTTCCATCATTTTAGAGGCATTGTTAGGTTTTTAACTTCAACTTCCTGACATTAATAAAATATTTAGCTCGTGTTCTACCTATTTTCGTCTTAATCGAGTTTCTAGCTAGTGTTTGAATGATGTGTTTTACAGTTTGGTATCCATAACATCCTGTTCAAAAGCCAGTTCACTACTAAACTCAATATCCAGAACATCCTGTTCGAAAGCCACTTCACGACTAAACTCAGTATCCATAACATTCTGTTCGAAAGCCAGTTCACGACTAAACTCAGTATCCATAACATCCTGTTCGAAAGCCACTTCACTACTAAACTCAGCGGTCGTTCTGTGCCTCTCTTTCCTTCTTTTAGAAAACTTTGTGTCTACAGCTGCTTGCAAATGTCTTCCTGTACAACATAAAGCCAGTGCTCGTCGAAACTCAGCAATTCTTAATGCGTAAAAAATTGGATTTACAAAAGAGTTAAAGTAGTTGAAAAGGTTTACCATATCATAAAATCGTCTTGGTACATGGAAGAACCAAACATGCATCAGTAAGTTTAACAAAACTAGCGGCAGCCAAGCTAGTAAAGTAAGGCCAGATACAATTAACAAAGTCTTTGTTAAGCGCTTGTTTTGTAAGTCTCGGCTTTCTTGATGTGAAGTGGCGACTCTTTCAGTTTGAAACTTTTGCCAAATACTAATATTACAGCCACATATGATTAAAATGAGAATCAAAATGTATAGCCCCCAAAAAAGCGCAGTGTACTTGAAAGAAAATAATAGGCTTGAACCGGTCACGGTTGCGGAAATAAGGAGAGCTAGTACCCACACTGAAAATATAGCAATGTGGTATGCTTGTGTCGATAATGTTCGATGCTTAAACGGCCAACGTATGGCGTAAAATCTTTCACACGTTATGAACACTGCAGAAATAAGAGAGGCCTGCGAGAAAGCTGTGTCAACGATCACGTAGGAAATTAAGATAGTCTTGTCGGTCCATAAGTTTCCAACGAACGTGGTCCATAGGTGGAAATCATACCCGACATCGTAAATGTATACTGGTAAACTCAAAGCTCCAAGGAACAGATCAGCAAACGCCATATTGACGACTAGAAACAAATATTTCTTGCGAATATTTTTGTTCTTCGCAAAAATAACTATGGTGAGTAAGTTTCCCACGACAACTAGAATAAATGTTAGCGTTAAAGCGCTGCACAATGCAATGCCTTCCACCTGAGTGCCATCATATACATCATTTGTATCGTTTAGTCGGCTGACACCAGCAGAAGACGACGAAGACGTTTTGTTCATTTTGAGATGATACTGAGACAACGATGAAGAAGCCAGGGTACAACATATGTTTTGTGCCTCTTTACTGTTCACTGACCAATTACGAATGCAAGCACTCCACTGACTGTGACACCTTATTGATGACAGATATCGCCCATTGAGTTGCGGAGAAAGAAGGCTTTTTCTCTTTGTAAATTTCTCTTAATAAAAATTATGCATGTTTTAACATGCACCTGCAGCTGTCACTTAAAGTGTTTATTTATAGGATACATGGACATGCACCGCCTAAGGCAATGGGTTTTGAGCTTGGGGGAGGGGAATTTGAAAATAGGGTCAATTTTTGTTGCGTATGGGCTGCTGACCTATTAGAACCCCTACCGCATTATAGCGGAGCTCGCAGAGCGTAGCCCCATAATTATACAAAATAGTAGTAACCCATCAAGCCGAAAAAATTTGGATGTACGACCGTACGACCGTACAAGGTGCTACTTTTAACATGCGTGGTCAACTGATTCAAAGAGTCATTTTTGTTCAGTCCAGTGGTCAGTGCACTGGGCTCCGAGTCGGTTGAACCGTTGTTCATTGAAGTGCAGGGTTTTTTTTTTTATTTTTCTAGCAAAGATTTGAAAATTTTAAATGGTAAAGACCGAGTTCGACATCTAACTGAGATCAGCAAGGTTTTTAATAACTTTTTTCCATAAGCGGCACCCTTGTCTGTACAATATATGAACTCTATTGAAAACGCAATCCAGTTTATAGTCAACTCCAGTCGTGAAAATAAATATACCCTATCCATCGATCGGAAAACGTATATGGATTTGATCATTCTGGTCGTAAATTGATGGTAGTCTGCAAGAGGATGATATTTCGGATGACATACTAAAGTCATTTTCGCTTCAACTCCGATGAAACCAAAGGGAAAGACAATAATATCAAATTTCGTCATTCGAGCTGAATTTTGAGGTAAATTTACCAGTTTGTCTTTGGCTCTGACGCGTATTTATGCTAAGCGCGATCCAAGTTCAACTTTTAGAGACCGAGTGTGGTGTAGGAGAGGAGGGGGGGGGTACTTTGGTCAATTTTTACCGAGTATGTACCGCTGGCCTCTCAACCTATTCCGTGGCCAATTATAGACACCATTGCAATCACGTTTAGGCATATGTGATTTTCCTGATCCCAACTTAGTCACTTTCTGGCATTGCATCTACTTTATAAAGCCTGCTAAGGAGATCATCCTATAACAAATTAATCTATTTGTTAAACAGGATGCAGATCACTTGATTTTTCATCTACATTAAAAACATTTTGGTGCATTTGAAACTTTTACCTGCGGAACAATAATACAAATATTCTGGTGCATTTGGTTCTTACAATTTTCACATCCTTACTTAAAGCAATTTTTTCACTCTTAGAATCCCGAAAATGTGCGAACCCATTCTAGTAACTCTATTGATATAGTCAATCCAGTCGTGAAAAATACCATCTCATCCAGCGGCACATCCCCATTACCAAGAAGCACCCGACGAGTATTTTTTTTTCCAGCTGGAAGATCATGACGCATCGCACATCCAAAGTCCCTGCAGAGGCTAACTCATCCGACTTTGAGTTCAGCCGTGAAAAGAGACATTAAAATTTGGAAAATAACATTCTCCAAACAAATTCTGTAACCTCTCATTTAAAGTCTGTCCTTTGTCATAAAATCATGATTTCCGTTTGATTCAAGTGGTTATCAAAGTCATTTAACTTTAAATTGAACATGAAATTGTCAAAATTTGAGCAATATTAATCCTATTTATTTCCTCTTCAAGTGTGCACGACACAGACTCAAACATTTGCAAAATATGAGTGCAGCTTCCAAATTTCAAAGAACCACTTTATAAACGGATGACATCAGTACCAGAAATTTACAAAATATTTACATTTATAAAAGGTAAGTTTTAAGGAAAAAGTTTACGGTAAAATAATGGCAGATGTTTCTGTCGGCATAATCCCTTTCCCGATCGTATTGTCTGTAATTAAAGTAATAAAGCAGATGAAATCTATTGCAATGGGTAACCGTAATCATTGTATGTATTTTGTTTGTCGGAATATATCTCCCAAGTGCCGAACAGCTAATAAATAAATATTAAATTCTTGAGTGTGTGTGTCGAAGATATTAGTCTGGTTTTACGGCACTATTATCGCTTAAATGAACTATGCAAATCACGTCCATTTATTCTGGTAAAAGATCCAGTAAATATGTAATGTCATATTGCTCTTTTTGATTAAGATGTTCGAAGTAAATTGGTTGGTAAAAGAAATAAGAAAATATGTATAACTTGTTTATATGCAATCATTGATTGATTGAGTGACAGTGTCCTTTTGGAGAGGATATGAGGTCACGCAGTGACGTGAGTTGTGCATTATATTCGATTACTGGTCGATGTTGAATTTGCATTGACTATCCGAAAAGTCGAGAGCAATCAATTTACGTTGTCTAACTTCAACGTTCAAGCTTTACAAACTGATCCGCTGCTATTCATTCGGAACCTTTAATCGCTACAGTTAAAAATGAAAGAAACAACGGGAAACGAATAATGAAATGGAAAATTAATTACTTTCTGTAGTCCCCCCTCCCCCCTTATAACTTTGTTGCTGACGACTGACCCCCCTCCACCGCATGATAAAACCATGTGATCCTCCTCAAAATTCTCCACCCCCCATAATTGAAAAGACTGGTGTTCAGGGGTAAATGTGAAATATGAAAACAACATATTTACGTACAAAGAGCAAACGTAGGAGTATTCAGAATATCTGTCAATATAAACCATTAATAGTTCAGTTGTGAGGAATGTCCTCTATCTCAGGAGAACCAGCGAGCACCAGAAAGAATCAAAAGATCATAAGGTCATACAGCGCTGTGAAGCGGTTCTCTTTCTGTCGTCAAGCAGTCCCTCATTCTCAGCGATATCCGTTGCGTGAGTCAACAGATATAGGCGCAAAAAAAAAAAAGAAAAGAAACACTTGATACTGCGGAAATTCTGGAAAGAAAAGCAATGCTCTACAATAGAATTTTAACTGCATCTTTGCCAAAAAAATCTCAATGGCATTGCATTGAAATGTTGTGGCACCGTATTAAGCGGTCACCCTGTATCTAACGGTCGGTTTTCAAAGTCTCGAAATTTGTTCCCCTTTACTACTGTAATTTCTCAACTCTATTAAGCGGTCACCTCTATTAAGCGGTAGTGCTCACCCTTCACTGAGTCCTAGCGGTTTGTTTTTATTATTTCCACCTGTATTGAACGGTCACTCAGAGCGAAACCACTTAAATTACACTAAGAATTCTCTCAGTTCAAGCAAAACTTACCCCATGTTTTTCTCCCGAAATCAATGTTGGTAATATTTCTGTAAAAATATTCTCTTGGTTGTCGCTTAGAATATAAAATGACGTTTTTTATCGTTTGTTACAACATCTCTATTCTGTGGAACCTGTATTTAGGCGGTCAATCCGCCATTCCCCGTTAAATACAGGTTTGACTGTATTACCAACTGCGTTTCTTGACGTTCTCTAATCAATCTCTAACTTGCCGACAATTTCATCCTTCAGAATGCTATTGATATATTCGTTCTATTTACGATAACTGGTAGAGAGTACATACTGTCTTCCTGTAATGCTTTTTTTTTTAATGACACATGTTCAAATAGTTTATCTAAGGATATATTTCCTCTGGAACCTTCCGTAAATTCAAGCTTTTTCAAGCAACTATTGAAAGTGTAAGTTTTCAAAAGAATTATTTCGGTCTACTTTCCTAGCCTCCAGGTCGTGTTTGAAAAGCTTGGACCATCTGTCCCCCCATACTCGTTTAATTAATTAAAAAGTTTCCAAACAACCTCAAACATAAATACCTGCCAAAATTTAGCATATATCGAATATCATCTGACGGTAATTGCCATTTTTTTCAAAAAATTGATTTCTTCTGTTTATACTCGACATCTCTCGATTCTAGGTCAATTTCCCTTCCCGGTTAGCAGATTTCATCACTGTAAAAATTTGCTGTTTCTGAAGTTCTGGTTTCTTTAGAAAATGTACCTAACCGGTAATGACTCTGGAAGTTGTCAACTGAGACACAGTCTCGTCTTGTCTCGTTAATTTAAACAATTTTTACCTAACACTACCGTTGTCATTTCCATCATTTTAGAGGTATTACTAGGTTTTTAACTTCAACTTCCTGACATTAAAATATTCAGCTCGTGTTCTACTTATTTCATTTTAATCGAGTTTCTATCCAGTGAATTATGTGTTTTACAGTTTGGTATCCATAACATTCTGTTCAAAAGCCACTTCATGACTAATCTCAATATCCATAACATCTTGTTCAAAAGCCAGTTCACGACTAAACTCAGTCGTTCCGTGCCTCTCTTTCCTTCTTTTAGAAAGCTTTGTGTTTACAGCTGCTTGCACATGTCTTCCTGTACAACATAAAGCCAGTGCTCGTCGAAACTCAGCAATTCTTAATGCGTAAAAAATTGGATTGACAAAAGAGTTAAAGTAGTTGAAAAGGTTCACCATATCATAAAATCGTTTTGGTACATGGAAAAACCAAACATGCATTAGAAAGTTTGACAAAACTAGCGGCAGCCAAGCGAGTAAAGTAAGGCCAGATACAATTAACAAAGTCTTTGTTAAGCGCTTCTTTTGAAATTCTCGGCTTTCTTGATGTGAAGCGGCGACCCTTTCCAGTTTTAAACTTTTTCCAGATACCAATATTACAGCCACATGTGATTAAAATGAGAATCAAAGTGTATGGCCCCCAAAAAAACATTGTGTACTTGTAAGAAAATAATAGGTATGAACCGGTCACTGTTGCGGAAATAAGGAGAGCTAGTACCCACACTAGGAAAATAGCTATGCGGTATGCTTGTGTCGATAATGTTCGATGCTTAAACGGCCAACGTATGGCGTAAAATCTTTCACACGTTATGAACACTGCAGAAATAAGAGAGGCCTGCGAGAAAGCTGTGTCAACGATCATGTAGGAAATTAAGATAGGCTTGTCGGTCCATAAGTTTCCAACGAACGTGGTCCATATAAAAGGAAAGTTTTAAGCAAAAGGCTTACGGTAAAATAATTGCAGATGTTTCTGTCGGCATAATCCTTTCCCGATCGTATTGTCTGCAATTAAAGTAATAAAACCGACGAAATCTAATGAAATGTGTAACCGTAATCATTGTTTGTATTTTGTTTGTCGGAATATATCTCCCAAGTGCCGAACAGCTAATAAATAAATATTAAATTCTTGAGTGTGAGCGTCGAAGATATTAGTCTGGTTTTACGGCGCGATTATCGCTTAAATGAACCGTGCAAATCACATCCATTTAACTTGGTAAAAGATCCGGTAAATATGTAATGTCACACTGCTCTTTTTAATTAAGATGTTCGAAGTAAATTGGTTGGTAAGAGAAATAAGAAAATATGTATAACTTGTTTATATGCAATCATTGATTGATTGAGTGACAGTGTCCTTTTGGAGAGGATATGAGGTCACGCAGTGACGTGAGTTGTGCATTATATTCGATTACTGGTCGATGTTGAATTTCCATTAAGTATCCGAAAAGTCGAGAGCAATCAATTTACGTTGTCTAACTTCAACGTTCAAGCTTTACAAACTGATCCGCTGCTATTCATTCGGAACCTTTAATCGCTACAGTTAAAAATGAAAGAAACAACGGGAAACGAATAATGAAATGGAAAATTAACTACTTTCTGTAGTCCCCCCTCCCCCCTTATAACTTTGTTGCTGACGACTGACCCCCCTCCACCGCATGATAAAACCATGTGATCCCCCTCAAAATTCTCCACCCTCCATCATTGAAAAGACTGGTGTTCAGGGGTAAATGTGAAATATGAAAACAACATATTTACGTACAAAGAGCAAAGGTTGGAGTATTCAGAATATCTGTCAATATAAACCTTTAATAGTTCAGTTGAGAGGAATTTCCTCTATCTCAAGAGAACCAGCGAGCATCAGAAAGAATCAAAAGGTCATAAGGTCATAGAGCGCTGTGAAGCGGTTCCATTTCCTCCTATGCCTGTATCTCTGACCGGAAAGTCTGAACATTTTCCAACCTGCATGCCTACTACTAAACTCATTTCGCTCTGAACAACAGCTAACGTTGCTTACGGAACGTCAGCTTTACAAATTCTATATGGTGGCCAATTCACATGATCAACTCAGTTGCTAAAACCAAATTATCATATAATTCCTTCCCCCTCCCGGAACCATAGTTTCTTTAGAAACTGAAACCGACCCCTTTACCAAAAAACTCACCTATCGGTGAGAGTTTCTACGAAGTTAAGTTGGCCATTGGTTACCACCTTTATGTCACAGAAGACCGACCTAAGTCGTCAGGCAGTCTCTCATTCTCAGCAATATCCGTTGCGTGAGTCAACAGATGTAGGCGCAACATAAAAATACTCGATGCTGCGGAAATTCTGGGAAGAAAATCAACGCTCTACAATCAAATTTTAAGCGCATCTTTGCCAAAAGATCTCAATTGCATTGCACTGAAGTGTTGTGTTATTTTTCTTTTTTTAGCCTCTTCAGGTCGTTAAAATCCTCCCTCGGTTGAATTATTCTTCAACCGTTAGCTTTGAAGCGTCTCAAGCCCAATTTGGAAAGCCAAGTACAGTCCAACCTGCATGTATTACGCGGCACCGTATTAAGCGGTCACCCTGTATCTAACGGTCGGTTTTCAAAGTCCCGAAATTTTTTGCCCTTTACTACTGTAATTTCTCAACTCTATTAAGCGGTCATCTCTATTAAGCGGTCGTGCTCACCCTTCACTGAGTCCATACGGCTTGTTTGTATTATTTTCCACTTGTATTGAATGGTCACTGAGAGCGGAACCGTACAGCTCAAACTTAGCGAAGAATTCTCTTTCAAGCAAAATTTCATCCATTTATTTCCAACGAAATCAATGTTGGTAAATTTTTGCGCAAGTTTTTTACATGAAGTGGTCAGCAAAAGAATGTAAAAATATTCTCTTGGTTGTCACTTATGACATAAAATGGCGTTTTTTTATCGTTTTTATGACATCTCTATTCTGTGGAGCCTGTATTTAAGCGGTCAACCTGAATTAAGCGGTCAATCCGCCATTCCCAGTTAAATACAGGTTTGAGTGTATTACCAACTGCGTTTCTTGACGGTCTCCAATCAATCTCTAACTTGCTAACAGTTTCATCCGTCAGAAAGCTATTGACATGCTCGTTCTATTTAGGGTCACTGGTAGAGAGTAGAAACTGTCTTCCTGTAATGCTATTTTTTATTGACACATGTTCAAATAGTTTATCTAAGGATATTTTTCCTCTGGAACCTTCCGTGAACTCAAGCCTTTTCAGGTCACTATTAAAACTGTAAGTTGTCAAAAGTTTTATTTCGGTCTACTTTCCTAGCCTCCAGGATATGTTTGAAAAGCTTGGAACATCTGTCCCTCCATATTCATTTAATTTATGAAAAGTTTCCTAAAAACCTCAAACATAAATACCTGCCAAAAATTTGGCATATGTAGAATATCATCTGACGGCAATAACTTTTTTTTTCACACACACGTTCAAAAAACTGATGTTTTCTGTTTATACCCAACATCTGTCGATTTTAGCTAGGTCAATTCCCCATCCTGGTTAGGAGATTTCATCGCTTTACTTCCCATACGTAATGCACATGCGTCAGCGTGAGTCCTTGAAATGGTGAGATTTACATTTCAATGTAAAGAAAAGTAGGAATTACTTTTTCCACTTCAAATTTTAACAACTGCATATGAATATCGAGGCGATAAAATGAAAGATCTTTGCATCTTGATTGGTTCTTCGTTATAGTTTATTGTCAGACTAGAGGAAGTATATATAAGTCATATACGACAATTATATTCCACGTTGCCATGGATCTCTACAGTAATAGATTACAGAAGAAGTCAAAATGTGGTAAGAACGTGATTAATGACACCCTCGCCTCTGCCTCGTGTGTCACTTTTTTGTTTTTACCACATGATCGTATACTAATCTTATAGTAATCGTATACTTATCTTATAGTTTATATTTTGAACTGTTTCTTTTGTGATCGTACCCTATACCATAAGGTGTCTTTGTGCAGACACCTTTGGTACATCAGTTCGAGCTCTTTATCTTTACAAATCCTTTATCATGCAAATTAAAATGTTTTATAGTACTTTTCTGGCTTGTCTAGTATCTTTAACGAGAAATAGAAAGTCCTCACTTAGTATTATGTGTAAATGAGCAAGCATTTCTCTGTGTGAGTCAGCAATCAATGGGAGAAACTGGCAAACTCTTCTCTTGTATACTACCATCGGGTAAAAAGGCAGCGTTCCCGTCAATTTTACTGAGGTGAATCAACAATGAAAAGGACATAAAACAAACAACCATAAAACACGATGAAAAGGGAAACAGTAAAGCAGAGGGCTCCATGTCATAAGAGCTGACGCAGCTGTTTCCTGAAAATGGAATAAATCTACAACCTAATATCATAATTATATTTTGCGCTTTTCTGCGATTCATTTATTTTTCTTCCTTTTTTGCTGTTTCTGAAGTTCTGGTTACTTTAGAAAATATACCTGACCGGTAATGACTCTGGAAGTTGTCAACTAAGACACAGTTCTTATCCTGTCTTGTATTGCCGACTTAAATGTAGACGAATAGAGCCTAATTATATGTCTCATTTATTTGAACAATTTTTACTTAACACTACCGTTGTCATTTCCATCATTTTAGAGGCATTATTAGGTTTTTAACTTCAACTGCCTGACACTAAAATATTCAGCTCGTGTTCTACGTATTTCATTTTAATCGAGTTTCTAGCCAGTGAATTATGTGTTTTACAGTTTGGTATCCATAACATTCTGTTCAAAAGCCACTTCATGACTAATCTCAGTATCCATAACATCTTGTTCAAAAGCCAGTTCACGACTAAACTCAGCGGTCGTTCGGTGCCTCTCTTTCCTTCTTTTAGAAAGCTTTGTGTTTACAGCTGCTTGCACATGTCTTCCTGTACAACATAAAGCCAGTGCTCGTCGAAGCTCAGCAATTCTTAATGCGTAAAAAATTGGATGGACAAAAGAGTTGAAGAAGTTGAAAAGGTTTACCGCATGATAAAATCGTCTTGGTACATGGAAAAACCATACATCCATTAGAAAGTTACACAAAACTAGCGGCAGCCAAGCTAGTAAAGTAAGGCCAGATACAATTAACAAAGTCTTTGTTAAGCGCTTGTTTTGTGAGTCTCGGCTATTTTTATGTGAAGCGGCAACTATTTCAGTTTGAAACTTTTTCCAAATACCAATGTTACAGCCACATGTGATTAAAATGAGAATCAAAGTGTATGGTCCCCAAAAAAACATAGTGTACTTGTTAGAAAATAATAGGTATGAACCGGTCACGGTTGCGGAAATAAGGAAAGCTAGTACCCACACTGAAAAAATAGCAATGCGGTATGCTTGTGTCGATAATGTTCGATGTTTAAACGGCCAACGTATGGCGTAAAATCTTTCACATGTTATGAACACTGCAGAAACAAGAGAGGCCTGTGAGAGGGCTGTGTCAACAAACATACAGGAAATTGAGATAAGCTTGTTGGTCCATGAGTTTCCAACGAACGTGGTCCATAGGTGGAACTCATACCCGACACTGTAAATGTATACTGGTAAACTGAAAGCTCCTAGGAACAGATCAGCAAACGCCATGTTGACAACTAGTAACAAATGGTTCTTGCGAATATTTTTGTTCTTCGCAAAAATAATTATTGTGAGTAAGTTTCCCACGACAACTAGAATAAATGTTAGCGTTAAAGCGCTGCACAATGCAATGCCTTCCCCCTGAGTACCATCATATGCATCATTTGTATCGTTTCGTCGGCTGACACTAGCAGAAGACGTCGAAGACGTATTGGTCATTTTGAGACAACGATGAAGAAGCCTGGTTGCAACATATGTTGTGTTACTCTGTACTGTTCACTGACCAATCACGAATGCGAATACTCCACTGACTGTGACACCTTATTGATGACAGATATCGCCCATTAAATTGCGGAGGAGGAAGTTCTTTTCTCTTTGTAAATTTCGCTTAATAAAAATGATGATCTTTATGACCGTTATTACTGAAAAGTAAAAAGAAAAGAGTTCTCACCGCCGTCTGTTTATCCCGCAAGCAGGCCCTTGTGTTTGGACTTCGCCTTACGGCACAGACAAGGGTGCCGCTTATGGAAAAAAGTCATTAAAAACTCTGCTGATCTCAGTTAGATATTGAACTCGGTCTTTACCATTTAAACTTTTCAAATCTTTGCTTAAAAAAAACAAAATAAAACCTGCACTTCACTGAGAAACGGTTCAATTTATCATAGAAATTGAAGAAACTCTCCATTTCAGTTCCAATATTGGACTTTCTCATTAAAAAATATGTTTGATGACCTTGACACTTTTATAGCAGCTGGGGCAACCTTCCATTACATGATAACTTGTATAACCCACGTTCTGAACGAGTGGGTATTCCTTTAACCCTTTAACTCCTAACTCCTAAGATCTGATTGCTAATTCTTCCTTCTAACTACTATACATTTCCTTGTAAATTAGTTACAAGAATTTGCTATTAGATCAAGATAGCAACTTCTACCTGATAAGTTTCAATATTCTCATTACATTTCTGCTGGATAATGTGTGGATATTGTAGGGAGAAGTTACATGTTGAGCACTTCTGGGAGTTTAAGGGTTAAGCTAAGTTTCCCGATCTCTTAATGTAAACATTCTTTGATCATGCAAATTGAAGCATGGTGAGCCTGGAAAGGTCGGTTTATGATGGTCAACGCCCTTCTTGTGTCTAAAATCTTTGTAACATATATCTATGCACAAGAGAATATAAAGTCTTCTATATTCTCTTGTTGTGCATTACCATCTTTATATGCAACTCTCCATTTTTACAATTCTATTCTGCTCCGGTTATTTGAGTATAGAGTACTCTTAATAAGTGAAACAATACAGATTTATTATTTTTATTTCTATTTGATATATAATTCTGTTATCATATTTACCGTCGACTAGTGGACCCACAACGACTGTAGAAACAAAGTCGGGTCGAGGGGGGAGGCAGTATTATGCGGAAAAAGAAATTGATTACAATAAAAACATCGCTGCTCCACTGTTTGAACATCTATTAGACGGGTTCCCCTAATCTCACAGAAATTAATTTATAAGGAGTCCATGACTCCTCCACATAAAGTACATAGATATGCACCGCCTAGGGTAATGGGTTTTGAGCTCCGGGGGAGGGGAATTTGAAAATAGGGTCAATTTTTGTTGCGTATGGCCGCTGACCTATCAGAACCCCTACCGGATTATAGTTTATTCTGCGGCCAATTATAGACCCCATCTTAGTCACTTTTAGTGGTACGGCAACAAAAATTTAACCGCGATTCTTCTTATTTTTAAATCCCTACTTACTAGAAATTTTCTTCACCCCAAAGTCCCGAAAATATGTGCCCCAATATATGAACTCTATTGAAAACGCAATCCAGTTTATAGTCAACTCCAGGCGTGAAAATAAATATATCCTATCCATCGATCGGAACACGTGTATGAATTTGATCATTCTGGTCGTAAATTGATGGTAGTCTGCAAGAGGATGACATTTCAGATGACATACTAAAGTCATTTTCGTTCGAACTCTGATGGACCAAAGGGAAAGACAATAATATTAAATTGTATCATTCGAGCTGAATTTTTAAGGAGAATTTACTAGTATTTCTCTTTGGCTCTGACGCGTACTTATGCTTAGCTCAAACCAAGTTCAACTTTTAGAGGCCAAGTTTGAAAACGGGTGTGGGTCTTGGTTTGAAATTTTACTGAGTATGTACCGCTGGCCTCAACTTATTCCGTGACCAATTACAGACACCATCGCAGTCACTTTTGAACATATGTGATTTTCCTGATCCCAACTTAGTCACTTTCTGGTATTGCATCAACTTTATTAAGCCTTTTAATTAGATCATAACGAATTGATCTATTTGTTAAACTAGATGCAGATCACTTGACTTTTCACCTACGTTAAAAACAATTTGGTGCGTTTGAAACTTTTACGTGCGGAACCGTCAGTACAAATATTCTGGTGCATTTGTACAATCGTAGTCACTTTTGAGCATATGTGATTTTCCTGATCCCAACTTAGTCACTTTCTGGTTATGCATCTACTTTATGAGGCCTGTTAGGTAGATCATCCTAAAACGAATTGATCCATTTGTTAAACAGGATGCAGACCCCTTGATCTTTTACCTACATTAAAAACCATTTTGGTGCATTTGAAACTTTTGCCTGCGGTACAACAATACAAATCTTCAGGTGCATTTGAATCTTACCATTTTCACATCCCTACTTAAAGCAATTTTCCTACCCTTAAAATCCCGAAGAAAGTGCCAAGTGAAAAACTCTCTTGATATAGTTAATCCAGTCGTGAAAGATGCGACCTCATCCAGCGGCACATCCCCATTACCAAGAAGTACCCACCGAGTATTTTTTTTTCCAGCTTGAAGATCAGGACGCATCGCATATCCGAAGTCCCTGCAGAGAGGTTGCGATCAATCTCTAACTTGCTGACAATTTCATCCTTCAGAAAGCTATTGATATATTTATATGAGAGTAGAAACTTTCTTCATGTAATGCCATATTTCATTGACACATGTTCAAATAGTCTATCTAAGGATACTTTTCCTCTGGAACCTTCCCTAAATTCAAGCTTTTTAAGGCAACTATTGAAAATGTAAGTTTTCAAAAGTTTTATTTCGGTCTACTTTCCTAGCTTCCAGGACGTGTTTGAAAAGCTTGCAACATCTGTCCCTCCATATTCGTTTAATTTATGAAAAGTTCTCTAACAACCTCAAACAGAAATACCTGGCATATATCGAATACCATCTGACGGTAATCACCATTTTTCTTTCACACACGTTTAAAAAATTGATTTCTTCTGTTTATACTCAACATCTCTCGATTCTAGATCAATTCCCCATTCTGGTTAGGAGATGTCCTCGCTTTATTACGCATACTTGAAATGTCGTTGAAATGATGAGATTTACATTTCAGTGTGAAGATAAGTAGGAATTACTTTTTCCACTCCAAATTTTAACAAATGCATATGAATATAAAAGCTATAAGCTGAATAATACATGCATTTTTGATTGATTCTTTGGTATATTTATTGTCAAACTAGAGGAAGCGCAAAGAGCAGCAGCCCCTTGTTTGTAGAAACGATTACTGATGACTGATCGTCAATCGTCACGTCCGTGCTAGAAAATTAGAACTTTGCACTCTTGTAGAAAAGAGAAAATAATCTCGCTTGATCTTCATAAATAAAATTACTTATGGTTTAGTTAACATTAAGATTAGCGCTTTTTTAAATTTAAGTAATGAGACCCGTATCAGGAGTAGCCATAGGTTTAAGGTTCTTGAACCTCACTGTAAGAAAGACGTGTTCAAATTTTCCTTTTTTTCCAAGAACTGCTAGAGACTGGAACCAGCTCCTCCCTGATATGCCTGATATTACGTCTCTTACAGAATTTAGGAATGACCTTAGTTCATTAGCTTAATAAGAGCATGTCAATTTGTATAGTTAACTTTTCATTCTGTATTGTACTTCTTGTAGCTTGTAATTTTTACTTCTACGTTTTGTAAGTGGTTGGTGTATTGCCTGACCGTCTTTAACCGACCTAATTGAGATGATTGATTGATTGACTGATTGAGGACAGACGCAAGGATGACGTCACCTTTAACAACATTTTACTTTTTAGTCGTACGACAAATATGTTCCATGTTACCGTGAGTGTCTACAGAAATAGATTACAGAAGATATCTAAATATGGTAAGAACATGATTAATGACACCCTCGGCTCTGCCTCGTGTGTCACTTTCCTGTTCTTACTACATTTCGATCGCGTCATCTGTGATCGTATACTAATCTTATAGTTTATTTGTTGAATTGTTTCTTTCGTGATCGTACTCTATACCATATGGAGTCCTTGTGCAAACACATTTGGTACATCTGTTCCAACTTTTTATCTCTACGGATTCTTTTTCATGCAAATTACAATGTTTTATATTACTTCTCTGCCATAGTCCAATATCTTAAATGAGAAATGGAAATTCCTCTCTGAGTATGAGGTGTAAGCAAGGGTTAGGACAGACTGGAGAAAAAGCGCAAAAATTACTAACTTTTTTTGTGCCCCTGCTCCCCTTACGTGTGACTCGCGCTTCACGCTCACCTCAGTTGTGCTTTCTTCTATTCGCTTGAATAATAAAAAAATTAGGCCTCTTCGGCGGGCTATCAACTCTCAAACTCATAATCTCACTTTACGACTCTACAACATACACATACATAACATTCTTTGACATAAGTAGAAACATAAAGGCGTGATTATAGAGACAAGGCCGTCTCTTCGATACTTAAATTGAAACGTGAAAGAATGGTGCCTTATTCAATGTCTCATTTTGTTGAAAAGGTTGTGGGTATTCATCGTGGTGAATATTTAATGTTTAATGTCTCATTTGTTTGAATAATTATACTTAACACTAACCAATGTCATTTTCATCATTTTAGAGGCATTGTTAGGTTTTTAACTTCAACTTCCTGTACATTAATAAAATATTTAGCTCGTGTTCTACCTATTTTCGTCTTAATCGAGTTTCTAGCTAGTGTTTGAATGATGTGTTTTACATTTTGGTATCCAAAACATCCTGTTCAAAAGCCAGTTCACAACTAAACTCAGTATCCAGAACATCCTGTTTCGAAAGCCAGTTCACGACTAAACTCAGTATCCATAACATCCTGTTCGAAAGCCACTTCACAACTAAACTCAGCGGTCGTTCCGTGCCTCTCTTTCCTTCTTTTAGAAAGCTCTGTGTTTACAGCTGCTTGCACATGTCTTCTTGTACAACATAAAGCCAGTGCTCGTCGAAATTCAGCAATTCTTAATGCGTAAAAAATTGATTGACAAAAGAGTTTGAAGTAGTTGAAAAGGTTTACCGCATGATAAAATCGTTTTTTGTACATGGAAAACCATACATACATGAGTAAGTTTAACAAAAACTAGCGGAAGCCAAGCGAGTAAAGTAAGGCCAGATACAATTAACAAAGTCTTTGTTAATCGCTTGTTTTGTAAGTCTCGACTTTCTTGATGTGAAGCGGCGACTCTTTCAGTTTGAAACTTTTTGCCGAATACCAATGTTACAGCCACATGTGATTAAAATTAGAAACAAAGTGTATGGCCCCCAAATTAACATAGTGTGCTTGTAAGAAAATAGTAGGTTTGAACCGGTCCAGATTGCGGAAATAAGGAAAGCTAGTATCCACACTAGGAAAATAGCTATGCGGTATGCTTGTGTCGATAATGTTGCGATGCTTAAACGGCCAACGTATGGCGTAAAATCTTTCACACGTTATGAACACTGCAGAAATAAGAGAAGCCTGCGAGAAAGCTGTGTCAACGATCATGTAGTAAATTAAGATAGGCTTGTTGATCCCTAAGTTTCCAACAAACATGGTCCATAGGCGGAACTCATACCCGACATCGTAAATGTATACTGGTAAACTCAAGCTCCTAGGAACAGATCAGCAAACGCCATATTGACGACTAGAAACAAATATTTCTTGCGAATATTTTTGTTCTTCGCAAAAATAACTATGGTGAGTAAGTTTCCCACGACAACTAGAATAAATGTTAGCGTTAAAGCGCTGCACAATACAATGCCTTCCCCCTGAGGCGATCATATGCATCATTTGTATCCGTTCGTCGGCTGACACAAGCAGAAGACGACGAAGACGTTTTGTTCATTTTGAGATGATACTGAGATGAAGAAGCCTGGTTGCAACATATGTTGTGTTCCTCTGTACTGTTCACTGACCAATTACGAATGCAAGCACTCCATGATTGTGACACCTTATTGACGTCATCTGTGATCTATTACTGAACAGACACACGCGCCTAACTTGGAATCTATTTGTTTTATATACTAAATAATTACAAAAAGTTTTAATGATGACGTCATCGATACGTCTGTCCTCCAACAGATTATAAGTAAGACACCAATCAGAATGCGTGCATAACTGAGCTTAGTGTATAATCTTTTCATAGTGCCATATTTACCAATCTATATATGCAACTCTTTCATTTTTACAATTCTATTGCCTGCTGCGGTATTTGAGTGTAGAGTACTCTTGGATAAGGGAAACAATACCGATTTATTATTTTTATTTCTTATTTTATATATAAATTCTGTTATCATATTTTACCGTCGACTAATGAACCCACAACGACTGCAGAAACAAAGTCGGGCGAGGGGGAGGCAGTATTATGCGGAAAAATTAATTTTATTTCAATAAACAACAATCTGCCAAAATATGAGCGCAGCTTCCAACATTTCAAAGAACGGACGACATCCCCCAATGCCAGAAATTTACAAAAATATTTACATTTATAAAAGGTAAGTTTCAAAGCAATCAAAGTGGCAGAATGTTTCTGTCGGCATGTCGAAATGATATAAAACATGATAAAATCTATTGAATGTGTAACACGTAATCATTGTTTGTATTTTGGTTTTGTCGGAATATATCTCCCAAAAGTGCCGACAGCCTAATAAATAAATATAAAAATTCTTGAGTGGGTGTTTTCTTGTCGCGCGAAGATATGAGTCTGGTTTTACGGCACTATTATCGCTTAAATGAACTATGGCAAATCACGTGCCATTTATTCTGGTAAAAGATCCAGTAAATATGTAATGTCACATTGCTCTTTTTAATTAAGATGTTCGAAGTAAAGGGTTGGTAAAAGAAATTAGAAAATATGTATAACTTGTTTATATGCAATCATTGATTGATGGAGTGATGCAGTGCTCCTTTTGGAGATGATATCAGGTCACGCAGTGAAGTGAGTTGTGCATTATATTCGATTACTGGTCCGATGTTGAATTTGCATTGACTATCCGAAAGGTCGAGAGCCAAATCAATTTTACGTTGTCTAACTTCAAGTTCAAGCTTTACAAACAGATTCTGCTGCTATCATTCGGAATCTTTAATCATTTACAGATTAAAAATGAAAGAAACAACGGGAAACGAATAATGAACGGGAAAATTAATTACTTTCTGCAGGCCCCCCTCCCCTATATAACTTTATAACGAATTTTTTGGGGAATAACCCCCACTGCAGTGCCCGATACTTGAAAACCAGTGAGATCCTCCGCAAAAATTCTCCACCCTCCATCATTGAAAAGAATGGTTGTTCAGGGGTAAATGTGAAATATGAACGCAACATATTTACGTACAAAAGAGCAAATGTAGGCGTAGTCAGAATATCTGTCAATATAAACCTTTAATAGTTTCAGTTGTGAGGAATGTCCTCTATCTCAGGAGAAAACAATGCGAGCATCAGAAAGAATAAAAAAAGCATAAGGTCATAGAGCGCTGTGAAGTAGTTCCCTTTCCTCCTATGCCTGTATCTCTGACCGGAAAAAGTCTGAAAATTTTCCCAACTGCGTGCCTACTACTTAACTTATTTCGCTCTGAACAACAGCTGACGTTTACGTTCGGAACGTAAGCTTTACAAATTCTCTATGGTGGCCAATTCACATGATCAACTCCAGTTGCTAAACCCAAATTATCATGTAATTCCTTCCCCCTCCCGGAACCATAGTTCCTTTAGAAACTGAAACCGACCCCTTTATCAAATAAACTCACATATCGGTGAGAGTTTCTACGAAGTTAATTTGGCCATGAGTTACCACCTTTATGACACAGAAGACCGACCTAAGTCGTCAAGCAGTCTCTCATTCTCAGCGATATCCGTTTGCGTGAGTCAACAGATGTATTGATATATTCGTGATATTTAGGGTTAACGGGTAGAGAGTAGAAACTGTCTTCTTGTAATGACTAGTTTTTATTACTTCATGTTCAAATAGTTTTTTTTTAGCGATATAATTACTCTGGAACCTTAGTGAATTCAAGCTTTTTCAGGCGACTATTGAAAACTGTAAGTTGTCAAAAGTTTTATTCCGGTCTACTTTCCTAGCCTCCAGGATATGTTTGCAAAGCTCGGAAACATCCTGTCCCTCCGTATTCGTTTAATTTATGAAAAGTTTCCTAAAACCCTCAAACACAAAATCCTGTCAAAACAATTGGGCATATGTAGACTATCATCTGACGGCAATAACTTTTTTTTTTCACACACGTTCAAAAAATTGATGTCTTTTGTTTATACCCAACATCTCTCGATTCTAGTTAGGGCAAGTCCCCATCATGCTTAGGAGTTTTCAGTGTTCATCGTTTTTATGTATTGCCGACTTAAATGTAGACAAATCGTGCTCTAATTTCTTACTACCGTTGTCATTTCCATAAATTTTTAGAGGAATCATTAGGTTTTTAACTTCAAGTTGCCTTGGCAGTTAAAATATTCAGCTTGTGTGCTACCTATTTCAGCTTAATCGAGTTCCAGCTACGTGAATTATGCCCCCTCCGCTTTACAGTTTGGTATACCAGAATTTCTGTTCGAAAGCCAGGTCACGATTAAACTCTGCAGTCGTTCGGTGCCTCTATTTCCTTCTTTTACAAAGCTCACTGTTTACAGATGCTTGCACATGTCTTCATGTACAACATACAGCCAGTGATCGTCGAAAATCACCAATCCTTAATGCATAAAAAATTGGATTGACAAGAAGAGTTCAAGTAGTTGGAAAGAGGTTGCCGCATCCCAATAAAAGTGCCCCCCTTGGTACATGGGAAAAACCATACATACATTAAACAAGGTTTAACAAAACTAGAGGGCAGGCCAAGCGAGTAAAGTCAGGCCAGATACCAATTACTAAAGTCCTTGTTAAAGCGCTTGTATTTGTAAGGTTCGGCTTTCTTGATCGCCTGAAGCGGCGACTCTTCCAGTTTGAAACTTTGTCCAAATACCACTATTACAGCCACATGTGATTAACATGAGAATCAAAGTGTATGGCTCCCTAATTTAAAACCCCACATAGCTAATTAAATTGTAAGAAAACAACAGGTTTGAACCGGGCCACATTGCCGAAATAAGTGAGAGCTAGTGCCCACACTGAAAATTATAGCAATGTCGCGCTATGCTGGTGTCGATAATGTTTCGATGGTGTAAACGGCACAACGTATAGCGTAAAAGCTTTCACACGTTATGAACACTGCAGAAATAAGAGAGGCCTGCGAGAAAGCTGTGTCAATGATCATGTAGGGAATTAAGAAAGGCTTGTTGGGCCATAAGCTTCCAACGAACGTGGTCCATAGGTGGAAATCATTACCGGACATCGTAAATGTATACTGGTAAACTCAAAGATCCCTAGAAACAGATCAGCAAACGACCATGTTTGTGACAACTAGTAAAATAAATTTCTTGCGAATATTTTTGTTCTTCACAACAATAATTATTGGGAGTAAGTTCCCCCACGACAACTAGAATAAATGTCTAGCGGTTAAAGCGCTGCCACCAAGCAATGCCTTCCCCCTGAGTACCATCCCCATATACTCCATGGTATCGTTTAGTCGGCTGACACCAGCAGAAGACACACGAAGACGTTTTGTTCATTTTGAAGAGGATACTGAGACAAACGCTGAAGACAGCCAGGTAAAAACATATGTTTTGTGCCTCTGTACTGTTCACTGACTAATTACGAATGTTCAACCCCCCCCCACATTCCACTGACCGTGACACCTTATTGATGACAGATATCGGCCCATTGAGTTGCGGAGGAGGAAGGCTGTTGCTCTTTAAAATGATTGCAGGTTTTAACAGGCACCTGACAGCTGTAACTTAAAGTGTTTTAGTTTCCCTCAGTTGCGGTGCTTGTATAAGTGTGTGCGTTCTGATTGGTGAGCCATTGTTACATAGATTTGTAGAGCTCTCACCGCTGTTTGGTGTATCTTGCAAGTAGGGCCCTGTGGTTTGGATTTCGCCTTACGGCACAGACAAGGGGTGCCGCTTATGGGAAAACAGCTATTCAAAAAACCGTGCTTTTTTTGATCTCAGTTAGATGTCGAACTCGGTCTTTATCATTTAAAACTTTTCAAAATCTTTGCTAAAAAGAAATACCTGGACTTCAATGAACAACGGGTCATATTTATCATAAATAATGAGAGAAACTCTCCATTTCAGTTCCAATATTTGACTTTCTCATTTAAAATTGGTTTTCAGGATCCCGCCGGGATAAAAAAACACTTGGCATTTTTAAAGCAGCCGACAGGGCACCCCTTCATTAACTACTAACTATTTACACATTTCCTTGGTAAATTAGTTACAAGAATTACATTTCTGCTGGACTAATGTTGTGAATATGGTAGGGAGACAGTTACATGTTGAGCACTTCTGGGTTGTTTAAGGGTTTTAAACCAAGTTTCATGACCTCTTTAATGTAAACACATCTTTAGCCACAACGACTTCAGAAACAAAGTCGGGGTGAGGGGGTGAGCAGGCAGTATTATGCGGAAAAAGAAATTGATTACAATACCAAAACGCGAGCTGATCACGCTGCCTGAGCACATCTATCGAATGGGATCACCTATGCTGATAGAAATAACCTCATGAGGAGCCCATGACTCCTCCACATAGGATATCATGGACATGCACCGCCTAAGGAAATGGGGTTTGAGCGTGGGGGGAGGGGAATGTGAAAATAGCGGTCAATTTTTCTTGCGTATGGGCTGCTGACCTATCAGAACCACTACCGCATTATAGCGGAGCTCGCAGAGCGTAGCCCCATAATTATATACAATAGTGTTAACCCATCAAGCCGAAAAAATTTGGAGGTACGACCGTACGACCGGACAAGGTGCTACTTTTAACATGGCGTGGTCAACTGATTCAAAGAGTCATTTTTGTTCAGTCCCAGTGGTCAGTGCACTGGGCTCCGAGTCGGTTGAACCGTTGTTCATTGAAGTGGCAGGTTTTTTTTTTTTTTTCTAGAAAAGATTTGAAAAGTTTAAATGGTAAAGACACGAGTTCGACATCTAACTGAGATCAGCACGGTTTTGAAATAACTTTTTTCCATAAGCGGCACCCTTGTCTGTACAATAGTATGAACTCTATTGAAAACGCAATCCAGTTTATAGTCAACTCCAGTCGTGCAAAATAAATATAACCCTATCCATCGATCGGAAAACGTATTATGGATTTGATCATTCTGGTCTCTAAATTGATGGTAGTCTGCCCAAGCGGATGATATTTCGGATGACATACTAAAGTCATTTTCGCTTTCAAACTCCGATGTGAAACCAAAGGGAAAGACAATAATATCAAATTTGTTCGTTCATTCGAGCTGAATTTTGAGGTAAATTTACCAGTTTGTCTTTGGCATCTGACGCGTATTTATGCTAAGCGCGATCCAAGTTCAACTTTTAGCGGACCAAGTTTGAAAACGATCGTGTGGGTCTGCGTTTGAAATAGAGCCAGGTCCTAGGAGAGGGGGGGGGGCGGGTACTTTGGTAAATTTTTACCGAGTATTCTACCGCTGGCCTCTCAACCTATTCCGTGGCCAATTTATAGAAACCATTGCAATCATCGAGTTAGGAATAGGTGGATTTCATGATTCCAAAACTTAGGCACTTTCTGGCATTGCATTTACGTTATAAAGCCTGTTAAGGAGATCATCCTATAACAAATTAATCTATTTGTTAAACAGGATGCAGATTCACTTGATTTTTCATCTACATTAAAAACCATTTTGGTGCATTATTTGAAAATTTTACATGCGGAACCATAATACAAATATTCTGGTGCATTTGGTTCTTTACAATTTTCACATCCTTACTTTACCTTTACTACTGTAATTTCTCAACTCTATATTACCGCGGTAACCTCTATTAAGCTGGTTAGTGCTCACCCTTCACTGAGTCCTAGCGGCTTGTTTGTATTATTTCCACCTGTATGGAACGGTCACTCGAGCGGAAAACCACTTAAATAACAAGAATTCGCGCTGTTCCAGACCAAACTTACCTCATGTTTTTCTCCCGAAAGTCACTGTTGGTAATAGTTCTGTAAAAAATATTATCTTGGTTGTCGCTTAGAATATAAAATGACGGTTTTGATCGTTGGTGACAATCATGTCTATTCTGTGGAAGCTGTATTTAGGCGGTCAATCCGCCATTCCCCGTTAACTACAGATTGACTGTATTACCAACTGGCGGTTTCTGGACGTTCTCTAATCAATCTCGAACTGGCTGACAATTTCGCCTTCAGAATGCTATTGATATATTCGTTCTATTTACGGTAAACTGGTAGATAGAGATACATACTGTCTTCCTGATAATGTTTTGGTTTAAATGAAGCATGTTCAAATTAGTTTATCTAAGGACTATATTTCCTCTGGGAACCTTCCGTAAAGTCAAGCTTTCTCAAGCAACTAGTGAATCAGTGTAAGATTTCAAAAGAATTATTTCGGTCTACTTTCCTAGCCTCCAGGTTTCGTGTTTGAAAAGTCCTTGGAACATCTGTTCCCCCATATTCGTTTAATAAGAAAAAAAGTTTCCAAACAACCTCTAAACATTAATACCTGCAAAAATTTAGTTATATCGAGAATCATTCTGACGGTACATTGCCATTTTTTTTCACCACACGTTCAAAAAATTGATTTCTACAGACGTTTATACTCGAAATCCTCGATTCTAGCGTCAATGTTCCACACTTCCCGGCTAGGGAGATTTCATCACTGTAAAAATTTGCTGTTTCTGAGGTCTCCGGCCGCTTCTCTTAGTTTAAAACCCCCCCCAGTACCTTAACCGGTAATGACTCGGAAAGTTGTCAACTGAGAAACAGGCTCGTCTTGTCTCGGTTAACTCTTAAACAATTTTAACTCCAACACTACCGTTGTCATGTCCCATCATTTTAGATTGTGCATTACCTAGGTTTTTAACTTCAACTCCTCCTGACATTAAAATATTCAGCTCGTGTTCTACTTATTTACATTTTAATCGAGGTTCTAGCCAATGAATTATGTGTGTTACATTTTGGTATCCATAAAATTCTGTTCAAAAGCCACTTTATGACTAATCTCAATATACATAACATCTTGTTCAAAAAGACAGTTCACGATCTAAACTCAGTCGTTCCGTGCCTCTCTTTCCTGCTTTTAGAAAGCTTTGTGTCCTCTTTTTGTCTTCTTGGCTTTTAGAAAGCACTTTGGTTTACAGCTGCTTGCAAATGTCTTCCTGGCAAACATAAAGCCAGTTGCTCGGTCGAAACTCAGCACTTATTGATTTTATGCGTTTTTTAAAAACCAATCTCGTATTTGGACAAAAGAGTTCAAGTAGTTGACCAAAGCGCTCTAACAATTTCACTAAAATCGTTTTGGTACATGGAAAAACACCTCCGTGTCAAACGATGAAGTAGTAAATTAAGATAGGCTTGTTGGTCCATAAGTTCCACACCAACGGAACTTTCCGTTTTGTTTTTCCCATAGGCGCCGAATCCATAACCGACATAATAAGTGTATTACCTGGCCTATCAATCTCAAACCAGCTCCTAGGAAACAGATCACGCGGCAAACGTCCATGTTGACAACTAGTAACAAACCTCATTTCTTGCGAAAATTTTTGTTCTTCGCAAAAAATAACTATGGCGAGTAAGTTTCCCACGACATACTAGAATAAATGTTAGCGTAAAAGCGCTGCACAATGCATAGCCTTCCCCCTGATGTACCACTCATATGCATCATTTGTGCCTCGTTTCGTCGCGCTTGACAATAGCAGAAGATGACGAAGACGTATTGTTCATCTTTGAGATGATACTGAGACAAAGATTGAAGAAGCCTGGTTGCAAACCCATATTGTTGCCGTTCCTACTGCACACTGTTCACTGACACCAATTACGGTATGCAAGCACTCCACTGACTGTGAAAAACTACCTTATTGATGGACCAGATATCGGGCATTAAATTGCGGAGGATGACGTTTTTTTCTCTCTTTTTTGTAAATTTCTCTTCATAAAAATGGTGTGATCTTTATGACCGTTATTACTGAAAAGTAATATGTGGATCCAGCAGTAGGTGCATGTTTCGACAGGCACCCTGCAGTTGTCACTTAAAAAAGTGTTAATTTCCCCTCAGCGGTGTTTGTATAAATGAACGCGTTCTGATAGGTGAGCCCATTGTTAAATAGACTGTAGAGCTCCTCACCGTCGTTGGTTTATCCCGCAAGCAGGCCTTTGTGTTTCGATTTCGACTCAAGGCACAGACAAGGGTGCCGCTTATGGAAAAAAGTTATTAAAAAACCGTGCTGATCTCAGTTAGATATCATCCTCGGTCTTTGCCATCTTAAACTTTTCAAATCTTTGGGTTAAAAAAAAAAAACAAAACAAAAACCTGCACTTCAATGAGGCAAAACGGTTCAATGTATGTATCACACGAGTTCGAGTTCAATTTGGAATAAATAAGAAGGAGTAATTTTTTTTAAAGACTAACAAAATTGCGGTCTTTCAAAAAAAATTAACAAGTGCTTGTTTATACCAAATTGCCACGAGCAAAATCATGTGATTCCGTTGTTAAGAATATACATGGCAAAAATACGAGATGGCTTATCACTAGCGGAGCTCGCAGAGCGTCTAGCCCCATAATTAGACAAAATGGTACGTTAGTAGCCCATCAAGACGAAAAAATTGGGATTTTACGACCGTGCGACCGTACGACCCACCGTACAAGGTGCTACTTTTAAACATGCGTGAGTCAACTGTACCGCGGGCACGCCAACGCCTCAGCTTTGTCCAGTATAGTCCAGTGGTCAGTTGCACTGGGCTCACGAGTCCGAAAACGACCCGCGGTTCTCGTCCTGGCCGGCGCAAGGCGTTGTGCCCTTGGGACGTGCGCCGGACAAAAAAAAAAGCGAGGCGTCGCGTGCTAGGCTTGGCTAGATTTAGATATTAATTAAGCCAATAGCAAAGCGCGCGCATTAAGTGCAAAAATAATTTAGTCAAACCGGGCGTTCGGTCAAAAACAATCGCGTACGCCATCAAAAACATAATAGGCCATGATATCTTCACATCTTCTCAAGCCAGGGTTTAACCAGGTTGGTTTTTAATTGCGACGTTGGATCGCTAGAGCAAAGTGTTAAGCTGTGTCTCGGCTCGTAATTTTCGTTTTTTTCGACCTTTTCCAACTCGACAACCAAAAAGCAGTGCTTTTTTACAGTATTTTCGGTTGTGTGAGCTGTTTTTTCAGCTGCGGCGGCGCAATAGAACACACTAGTTGAAACGGCCGGCCCATTGTTTCGCTCGCTATTAATTTGCAAATTTTTGTTGCCGGACATCCCAAAGCTCGCATTTGATTGGCTACATTGTGCAGTTTCTTTGATTATTGACCCGATCACGGAATGTTCACCGAGTTGTTTAATTTCTTTGCACTGAATTCAAATCTTTCTACACTAAATTAACTCTCTTCTTGACTGAGTTACCCGGAAAAACTGCATTTATCTTAACCAAGTCAGAACGGAGTAGTAATTTTTAATGTATATTATTAATCATAAAAATTGACAGAAACGTAAAACTCTCCCATTCAGTTCCAATATGCGGCTTTCTCATAAAAAAATAGTTTTGATGACCTAAGATGGGATAAAAGCAAAAAAATACTTGACATTTTTATAGCAGCTAAGGCAACCTGGTAAGCTGGAGAACCCGCGTTCTGAACGAGTGGGTATTCCTTGAACACTTTAACTCCTAACTCCTAAAATCTGAGTGCTAATTCTGCCCTCTAACTACTACACATTTCCATGTAACATTAGTTAAAATAATTTGCTATTAGATCAAGATAGCAACCCCTCTGCACCCCTGATAAGTCTTCACAATGATCTTTACATTTCTGCGGGATTATTGTCTGGAATATTGGGTTTCCCAACCGTGCCCAGTTCCTCCCCGATCTCCTGTATTTACACCACTTTTTCGATTATGCAAAGTGAAGCATGGGGAGCCCGAAAAGGTCGGTTTATGATGGTCAATGCCCTTCTTGTGTCTAAAAGCTGGTAAAATAAATCCATGCACAAGGAAATATAAAGTCTTCTAGATCCTCTTGTTGTCCCATTCCGATCTTGGATTTATGTAATCTCTCCATTTTTACAATTCTATTTTGCTCCGGTTATTTTAGTATAGACTACTCCTGATAAGTGAAACAATACAGAATTTAGTCAATTTGTATTTCTATTGTAATATATAATTCTGTTGTCATATTTACCGTCGACTAAAGGACCCACAAACGACTGCGGAAACAAAGAGGTCGGGGCGAGGTGGGAAGTAGTATTATGCGGAAGGAAAAAAGGAAATTTATTACACTAAGAACATCGATGCCACACTGCTGTTAAATGGGATCCCCTAGTCTGACAGAAATTAATTCATGAGGAGCCCCATGACTCCTCCACATAGGATACATAATTATGCACCGCCTAAGATAATGGAGTTCTAGGGTCGGGGGGAGAGGAACCTGAAAAATAGGCTCAATATTTGTTGCGTATGGGCCGATGAACTATCAGAACCATACAGACCAATAAAGTCTATTTCTGTAGCCAATTATAGAACCTATCTTAGTCACTTTTGGTTGTTGAGTACGGTAACAAGAATTGAACCGTCGATTCTTCCCTTATTATTTTTGTCACCCCCCTACCTTACCTACCAGAAATCCAGTGTCTTCACCCAAAGTACCGAAAATATGTGGACCCAAATATATGAACTCTATTGAAATGCAATACAGTTTTTATAGTCAACTCCAGGCGTGAAAAATACGGTATACTCTCTCCATAGATCGGAAATACGTGTATGGATTTTTTGATTCATGTCTGGTCGTAAATTGATGGTAGTCTGCAAGAGGATGACATCCCCCTTATAGGAAGACATACTAAAGTCCTTGTCGTTCGAAACTCCGATGGAACCAAAGGAGTGAGAGAGAGAACAATAATATCAAATCGTGTCACTCGAGCTGATATTTTTTACCAGTTTGTCTTGGGCTCGGACGCTGTACTTATGCTTAGCGCGAAACCAAGTTCAAGTTTAGAGGCCAAGTTGAAAAACGAAGTGGGTCTTGGTTGCAAACTAAAGCCCGAACCTGGGACCCCGAGGGGGGGGTACTTTGATCAATTTTTACCCGAGTATGTACCGCTGGCCTTTTCAACCTCCTTCCGTGGCCAATTATAAACACACATCGCAGTCACCTGTTGAGCCTATGTGATATTCCTGATCCCCCAACTTACTCACATTCTGGTGATGCATCTACTTCATAAAGCCCTTTTAAGTAGATCACCTTATAATGAATTGATCCATTTGTTTAACAGGACGAAGATCACTGGAGTTTTCACCTACATTAAAAACATGTCGGTGCATTTCAGTTTCTTTGTTACCTGCGGAAACAACAAGACAAATATCCTGGTGCATTGGTTTCTAAATATTTTCACAATCCCAACTTAACCCAAATTTTCCTACCCTTAAAATTCCCGAAAATGTCAAACATCTTTCTAGAAACGCTATGAATTAAGTCAATCCAGTACGTAAAAAATGCGATCTCATAAGCGGCACATCCCATTACCAAGAACTACCCAACGAGTATTTTTTTTTTCCAGCTGGAAGAGCATGACGCATCGCACATCCAAAGTCCCTGCCAGAGGATCAACTCATCCAACTTTTGAGTTCAGTCGTAAACAAGAGGATCATGCAAATTGTGAAAAAAGAACATCTTCCAAACAAATTCTGTAACCTCTCATTTAAAGTCGGTCCTGTGTCATAAAATCATGAATTTTCCGTTTGATTTTCAAGTGGTTATCAAAGTCATTTAAGTTTAAATTGGACATGAAATTGTCAACATTTGCCAGCAATGTTTAATTCTGTTTATTTCCTCTTCATAGTGTGCACGACAACAGACTCAAATATTTGCAAAACCCTAGGAGTGCAGCTTCCAACATTTTCCAAAGAACACTCTGTAAAACGGGACGAAATCAGAAATTTACAAAAATATTACATCGTATAAAAGGTAAGTTTTAAGCCGCCACACCAACCACCCGCCACCGGTAAAAGAATGGCAGGCGGTTTTATCACCATAATCCCTTTCCCGATCGTATTTGGCTTGTGAATTAACGTAATTAATAAACAGATGAAATCTAAGGAAAAAGGGTTTACAGTTAATCATTGTTTGTATTTTGTTTGTCGGACTATATCCTCTGCCAAAGTGCCGAACAGCTAATAAAGAACATATTAAATTCTTGATGTGTGTGGTGTCGACGATATTAGTCTGGTTTTACGGCACTATTATCGCTTACATGAACTATGCAAATCACGTCCATTTATTTTGGTTAAAATATCCAGTAAATATTTTTTTTTTTAATGTCATATTGCGCTTTTTAATTAAGATGTTTCGAAGCAAATTGGTTGGTATAGAGAAATAAGAAACAAAGTAAACTAGTTGTTTATATGCAATCATTGATGGAGTGACAGTGTCCTTTTGGAGAGGATTATGAGCGACGCAGTGACTGTGAGTTGTGCATTATATTCGATTTTACTGGTTGATGTTGAATTTGCATTGACTATCCCAAAAGTCGAGAGCAATCCAGTTACGTTGTCCAACTTCAGCGTTCAAGGTTTTACAAACAGATCCGACTGCTATTCATTCGGAACCTGTAATCATTACAGTTAAAAATGAAAAGAAAACACACGGGAAACGAATAATGAAGATGGAAAAGTAATTACTTTCTGTAGTCCCCCCTCCCCCGTATAACTTTGTTGCTGACGTCTGACCACCCTCCACTGCCCGATAACAACCATGTGATCCTTTCTCAAAATCTCCACCCTCCATCATTGAAAAGACTGGGGTTCAGGGGGTAGTAAATGTGAAATACGAAAAACAACAAATATTAGTTACAAAGAGCAAACGTAGGAGTATTCAGAATTATAGGTCAAGATAAACCCCATCCATAGTTTCAGTTGGGAGGAATGTCCTCTATCACAGGAGAACCAGCGAGCATCAGAAAGAGATCAAAAGTCATAAGGTCATAGCGAGCTGTGAAGCGGTTCCATTTCCTCATATGCCTGTATCTCATGACCGGAAAAGTCTGGAAAATTTCACCACTTGCGTGCCTACTACTAAACTCATTTCGCTTCTGAACAACAGCTGACGTTACGTTACGGAACGTCAGCTTTACAAATTCTCTATGGTGGCCAATTCACATGATCAAATCAGTTGAGAAAACCAAATTATCATGTAATTCATCCCCCCACTCCCGGAACAATAGTTTCTTTATGAAACTGAAACCGACCCCTTTACCCAAAAACTAACATATCGGTGAGAGTTTCTACGAAGTTAAGTTGGCCATTTGTGTTGAGCATCTTTATGACACAGAATAGAAGACCGGACCTAATCGTCAGGATGTCTCTCATTCTCAGCGATATCACGTTGCGTGAGTCAACAGATGTAGGCGCAATCTAAAAATTACTCGATGCTGCGGAAATTCTGGGAAGAAAATCAACGCTATACAAGAAAATATTAATGCGACTCTTGCCAAAAAATCTCAATTGCATTGCACCTGAAGTGCTGTGTTATTTTTCCATTTTTTAGCGTCGTCAGGTCGTTAAAATACTCCTCCCTCGGTGAATCGATTCTTCAACCGTATCTACGGTCGGTGTTCAAAGGTACCGAAATTTGTTGCCCTTTACTACTGTAATTTCTCAACTTTATTAAGCGTCATCTCTATTAAGCGGTCGTGCTCACCCTTCACTAGAGTCCTTGCGGCTTGTTTGTATTATTTTCACTAGTATTGAACGGTCACTGAGAGCGGAACCGTACAGCTAAAACTAAGCGAAGATTTCCTCTGGAACCTTCCGTAAATTCAAGCTTTTTCAAGCAACTATTGAAAGTGTAAGTTTTCAAAAGAATTATTTCGGTCTACTTTCCTAGCCTCCAGGTCGTGTTTGAAAAGCTTGGACCATCTGTCCCCCCATACTCGTTTAATTAATTAAAAAGTTTCCAAACAACCTCAAACATAAATACCTGCCAAAATTTAGCATATATCGAATATCATCTGACGGTAATTGCCATTTTTTTCAAAAAAATTGATGATTTCTTCTGTTTATACTCGACATCTCTCGATTCTAGGTCAATTTCCCTTCCCGGTTAGCAGATTTCATCACTGTAAAAATTTGCTGTTTCTGAAGTTCTGGTTTCTTTAGAAAATGTACCTAACCGGTAATGACTCTGGAAGTTGTCAACTGAGACACAGTCTCGTCTTGTCTCGTTAATTTAAACAATTTTTACCTAACACTACCGTTGTCATTTCCATCATTTTAGAGGTATTACTAGGTTTTTAACTTCAACTTCCTGACATTAAAATATCAGCTCGTGTTCTACTTATTTCATTTTAATCGAGTTTCTATCCAGTGAATTATGTGTTTTACAGTTTGGTATCCATAACATTCTGTTCAAAAGCCACTTCATGACTAATCTCAATATCCATAACATCTTGTTCAAAAGCCAGTTCACGACTAAACTCAGTCGTTCCGTGCCTCTCTTTCCTTCTTTTAGAAAGCTTTGTGTTTACAGCTGCTTGCACATGTCTTCCTGTACAACATAAAGCCAGTGCTCGTCGAAACTCAGCAATTCTTAATGCGTAAAAAATTGGATTGACAAAAGAGTTAAAGTAGTTGAAAAGGTTCACCATATCATAAAATCGTTTTGGTACATGGAAAAACCAAACATGCATTAGAAAGTTTGACAAAACTAGCGGCAGCCAAGCGAGTAAAGTAAGGCCAGATACAATTAACAAAGTCTTTGTTAAGCGCTTCTTTTGAAATTCTCGGCTTTCTTGATGTGAAGCGGCGACCCTTTCCAGTTTTAAACTTTTTCCAGATACCAATATTACAGCCACATGTGATTAAAATGAGAATCAAAGTGTATGGCCCCCAAAAAAACATTGTGTACTTGTAAGAAAATAATAGGTATGAACCGGTCACTGTTGCGGAAATAAGGAGAGCTAGTACCCACACTAGGAAAATAGCTATGCGGTATGCTTGTGTCGATAATGTTCGATGCTTAAACGGCCAACGTATGGCGTAAAATCTTTCACACGTTATGAACACTGCAGAAATAAGAGAGGCCTGCGAGAAAGCTGTGTCAACGATCATGTAGGAAATTAAGATAGGCTTGTCGGTCCATAAGTTTCCAACGAACGTGGTCCATATAAAAGGAAAGTTTTAAGCAAAAGGCTTACGGTAAAATAATTGCAGATGTTTCTGTCGGCATAATCCTTTCCCGATCGTATTGTCTGCAATTAAAGTAATAAAACCGACGAAATCTAATGAAATGTGTAACCGTAATCATTGTTTGTATTTTGTTTGTCGGAATATATCTCCCAAGTGCCGAACAGCTAATAAATAAATATTAAATTCTTGAGTGTGAGCGTCGAAGATATTAGTCTGGTTTTACGGCGCGATTATCGCTTAAATGAACCGTGCAAATCACATCCATTTAACTTGGTAAAAGATCCGGTAAATATGTAATGTCACACTGCTCTTTTTAATTAAGATGTTCGAAGTAAATTGGTTGGTAAGAGAAATAAGAAAATATGTATAACTTGTTTATATGCAATCATTGATTGATTGAGTTGACAGTGTCCTTTTGGAGAGGATATGAGGTCACGCAGTGACGTGAGTTGTGCATTATATTCGATTACTGGTCGATGTTGAATTTCCATTAAGTATCCGAAAAGTCGAGAGCAATCAATTTACGTTGTCTAACTTCAACGTTCAAGCTTTACAAACTGATCCGCTGCTATTCATTCGGAACCTTTAATCGCTACAGTTAAAAATGAAAGAAACAACGGGAAACGAATAATGAAATGGAAAATTAACTACTTTCTGTAGTCCCCCCTCCCCCCTTATAACTTTGTTGCTGACGACTGACCCCCCTCCACCGCATGATAAAACCATGTGATCCCCCTCAAAATTCTCCACCCTCCATCATTGAAAAGACTGGTGTTCAGGGGTAAATGTGAAATATGAAAACAACATATTTACGGCAAAGAGCAAAGGTTGGAGTATTCAGAATATCTGTCAATATAACCTTTAATAGTTCAGTTGAGAGGAATTTCCTCTATCTCAAGAGAACCAGCGAGCATCAGAAAGAATCAAAAGGTCATAAGGTCATAGAGCGCTGTGAAGCGGTTCCATTCCTCCTATGCCTGTATCTCTGACCGGAAAGTCTGAACATTTTCCAACCTGCATGCCTACTACTAAACTCATTTCGCTCTGAACAACAGCTAACGTTGCTTACGGAACGTCAGCTTTACAAATTCTATATGGTGGCCAATTCACATGATCAACTCAGTTGCTAAAACCAAATTATCATATAATTCCTTCCCCTCCCGGACCATAGTTTCTTTAGAAACTGAAACCGACCCCTTTACCAAAAAACTCACCTATCGGTGAGAGTTTCTACGAAGTTAAGTTGGCCATTGGTTACCACCTATGTCACAGAAGAAGACCGACCTAAGTCGTCAGGCAGTCTCTCATTCTCAGCAATATCCGTTGCGTGAGTCAACAGATGTAGGCGCAAAAAAAAATACTCGATGCTGCGGAAATTGGGAAGAAAATCAACGCTCTACAATCAAATTTTAAGCGCATCTTTGCCAAAAGATCTCAATTGCATTGCACTGAAGTGTTGTGTTATTTTTTCTTTTTTTAGCCTCTTCAGGTCGTTAAAATCCTCCCTCGGTTGAATTATTCTTCAACCGTTAGCTTTGAAGCGTCTCAAGCCAATTTGGAAAGCCAAGTACAGTCCAACCTGCATGTATTACGCGGCACCGTATTAAGCGGTCACCCTGTATCTAACGGTCGGTTTTCAAAGTCCCGAAATTTTTTGCCCTTTACTACTGTAATTTCTCAACTCTATTAAGCGGTCATCTCTATTAAGCGGTCGTGCTCACCCTTCACTGAGTCCATACGGCTTGTTTGTATTATTTTCCACTTGTATTGAATGGTCACTGAGAGCGGAACCGTACAGCTCAAACTTAGCGAAGAATTCTCTTTCAAGCAAAATTTCATCCATTTATTTCCAACGAAATCAATGTTGGTAAATTTTTGCGCAAGTTTTTTACATGAAGTGGTCAGCAAAAGAATGTAAAAATATTCTCTTGGTTGTCACTTATGACATAAATGGCGTTTTTTTATCGTTTTTTTGACATCTCTATTCTGTGGAGCCTGTATTTAAGCGGTCAACCTGAATTAAGCGGTCAATCCGCCATTCCCAGTTAAATACAGGTTTGAGTGTATTACCAACTGCGTTTTTCTTGACGGTCTCCAATCAATCTCTAACTTGCTAACAGTTTCATCCGTCAGAAAGCTATTGACATGCTCGTTCTATTTAGGGTCACTGGTAGAGAGTAGAAACTGTCTTCCTGTAATGCTATTTTTTATTGACACATGTTCAAATAGTTTATCTAAGGATATTTTTCCTCTGGAACCTTCCGTGAACTCAAGCCTTTTCAGGTCACTATTAAAACTGTAAGTTGTCAAAAGTTTTATTTCGGTCTACTTTCCTAGCCTCCAGGATATGTTTGAAAAGCTTGGAACATCTGTCCCTCCATATTCATTTAATTTATGAAAAGTTTCCTAAAAACCTCAAACATAAATACCTGCCAAAAATTTGGCATATGTAGAATATCAATGATGACGGCAATAACTTTTTTTTTTTTTTCACACACACACGTTCAAAAAAATGATGTTTTCTGTTTATACCCAACATCTGTCGATTTTAGCTAGGTCAATTCCCCATCCTGGTTAGGAGATTTCATCGCTTACTTCCCATACGTAATGCACATGCGTCAGCGTGAGTCCTTGAAATGGTGAGATTTACATTTCAATGTAAAGAAAAGTAGGAATTACTTTTTCCACTTCAAATTTTAACAACTGCATATGAATATCGAGGCGATAAAATGAAAGATCTTTGCATCTTGATTGGTTCTTCGTTATAGTTTATTGTCAGACTAGAGGAAGTATATATAAGTCATATACGACAAATTATATCCACGTTGCCATGGATCTCTACAGTAATAGATTACAGAAGAAGTCAAAATGTGGTAAGAACGTGATTAATGACACCCTCGCCTCTGCCTCGTGTGTCACTTTTTTGTTTTTACCACATGATCGTATACTAATCTTATAGTAATCGTATACTTATCTTATAGTTTATATTTTGAACTGTTTCTTTTGTGATCGTACCCTATACCATAAGGTGTCTTTGTGCAGACACCTTTGGTACATCAGTTCGAGCTCTTTATCTTTACAAATCCTTTATCATGCAAATTAAAATGTTTTATAGTACTTTTCTGGCTTGTCTAGTATCTTTAACGAGAAAGAAAGTCCTCACTTAGTATTATGTGTAAATGAGCAAGCATTTCTCTGTGTGAGTCAGCAATCAATGGGAGAAACTGGCAAACTCTTCTCTGTTTATACTACCATCGGGTAAAAAGGCAGCGTTCCCGTCAATTTTACTGAGGTGAATCAACAATGAAAAAGGACATAAAACAAACAACAACATAAAACACGATGAAAAAAGGGAAACAGTAAAGCAGAGGGCTCCATGTCATAAGAGCTGACGCAGCTGTTTCCTGAAAATGGAATAAATCTACAACCTAATATCATAATATATTTTGCGCTTTTCTGCGATTCATTTATTTTTCTTCCTTTTTTGCTGTTTCTGAAGTTCTGGTTACTTTAGAAAATATACCTGACCGGTAATGACTCTGGAAGTTGTCAACTAAGACACAGTTCTTATCCTGTCTTGTATTGCCGACTTAAATGTAGACGAATAGAGCCTAATTATATGTCTCATTTATTTGAACAATTTTTACTTAACACTACCGTTGTCATTTCCATCATTTTAGAGGCATTATTAGGTTTTTAACTTCAACTGCCTGACACTAAAATATTCAGCTCGTGTTCTACGTATTTCATTTTAATCGAGTTTCTAGCCAGTGAATTATGTTTTTTACAGTTTGGTATCCATAACATTCTGTTCAAAAGCCACTTCATGACTAATCTCAGTATCCATAACATCTTGTTCAAAAGCCAGTTCACGACTAAAAACAGCGGTCGTTCGGTGCCTCTCTTTCCTTCTTTTAGAAAGCTTTGTGTTTACAGCTGCTTGCACATGTCTTCCTGTACAACATAAAGCCAGTGCTCGTCGAAGCTCAGCAATTCTTAATGCGTAAAAAATGGATGGACAAAAGAGTTGAAGAAGTTGAAAAGGTTTACCGCATGATAAAATCGTCTTGGTACATGGAAAAACCATACATCCATTAGAAAGTTACACAAAACTAGCGGCAGCCAAGCTAGTAAAGTAAGGCCAGATACAATTAACAAAGTCTTTGTTAAGCGCTTGTTTTGTGAGTCTCGGCTATTTTTATGTGAAGCGGCAACTATTTCAGTTTGAAACTTTTTCCAAATACCAATGTTACAGCCACATGTGATTAAAATGAGAATCAAAGTGTATGGTCCCCAAAAAAACATAGTGTACTTGTTAGAAAATAATAGGTATGAACCGGTCACGGTTGCGGAAATAAGGAAAGCTAGTACCCCACACTGAAAAAATAGCAATGCGGTATGCTTGTGTCGATAATGTTCGATGTTTAAAACGGCCAACGTATGGCGTAAAATCTTTCACATGTTATGAACACTGCAGAAACAAGAAACAAGAGAGGCCTGTGAGAGGGCTGTGTCAACAAACATACAGGAAATTGAGATAGCTTGTTGGTCCATGAGTTTCCAACGAACGGGTCCATAGGTGGAACTGATACCCGACACTGTAAATGTATACTGGTAAACTGAAAGCTCCTAGGAACAGATCAGCAAACGCCATGTTGACAACTAGTAACAAATGGTTCTTGCGAATATTTTGTTCTTCGCAAAAATAATTATTGTGAGTAAGTTTCCCACGACAACTAGAATAAATGTTAGCGTTAAAGCGCTGCACAATGCAATGCCTTCCCCCTGAGTACCATCATATGCATCATTTGTATCGTTTCGTCGGCTGACACTAGCAGAAGACGTCGAAGACGTATTGGTCATTTTGAAGACAACGATGAAGAAGCCTGGTTGCAACATATGTTGTGTTACTCTGTACTGTTCACTGACCAATCACGAATGCGAATACTCCACTGACTGTGACACCTTATTGATGACAGATATCGCCCATTAAATTGCGGAGGAGGAAGTTCTTTTCTCTTTGTAAATTTCGCTTAATAAAAATGATGATCTTTATGACCGTTATTACTGAAAAGTAAAAAGAAAAGAGTTCTCACCGCCGTCTGTTTATCCCGCAAGCAGGCCCTTGTGTTTGGACTTCGCCTTACGGCACAGACAAGGGTGCCGCTTATGGAAAAAAGTCATTAAAAACTCTGCTGATCTCAGTTAGATATTGAACTCGGTCTTTACCATTTAAACTTTTCAAATCTTGCTTAAAAAAAAAAACAAAATAAAACCTGCACTTCACTGAGAAACGGTTCAATTTATCATAGAAATTGAAGAAACTCTCATCCATTTCAGTTCCAATATTGGACTTTCTCATTAAAAAATATGTTGATGACCTTGACACTTTTATAGCAGCTGGGGCAACCTTCCATTACATGATAACTTGTATAACCCACGTTCTGAACGAGTGGGTATTCCTTTAACCCTTTAACTCCTAACTCCTAAGATCTGATTGCTAATTCTTCCTTCTAACTACTATACATTTCCTTGTAAATTGTTACAAGAATTTGCTATTAGATCAAGATAGCAACTTCTACCTGATAAGTTTCAATTCTCATTACATTTCTGCTGGATAATGTGTGGATATTGTAGGGAGAAGTTACATGTTGAGCACTTCTGGGAGTTTAAGGGTTAAGCTAAGTTTCCCGATCTCTTAATGTAAACATTCTTTGATCATGCAAATTGAAGCATGGTGAGCCTGGAAAGGTCGGTTTATGATGGTCAACGCCCTTCTTGTGTCTAAAATCTTTGTAACATATATCTATGCACAAGAGAATATAAAGTCTTCTATATTCTCTTGTTGTGCATTACCATCTTTATATGCAACTCTCCATTTTTACAATTCTATTCTGCTCCGGTTATTTGAGTATAGAGTACTCTTAATAAGTGAAACAATACAGAATTATTATTTTTATTTCTATTTGATATATAATTCTGTTAGCATATTTACCGTCGACTAGTGGACCCACAACGACTGTAGAAACAAAGTCGGGTCGAGGGGGGAGGCAGTATTATGCGGAAAAAGAAATTGATTACAATAAAAACATCGCTGCTCCACTGTTTGAACATCTATTAGACGGGTTCCCCTAATCTGACAGAAATTAATTTATAAGGAGTCCATGACTCCTCCACATAAAGTACATAGATATGCACCGCCTAGGGTAATGGTTTTGAGCTCCGGGGGAGGGGAATTTGAAAATAGGGTCAATTTTTGTTGCGTATGGCCGCTGACCTATCAGAACCCCTACCGGATTATAGTTTATTCTGCGGCCAATTATAGACCCCATCTTAGTCACTTTTAGTGGTACGGCAACAAAAATTTAACCGTGATTCTTCTTATTTTTTAAATCCCTACTTACTAGAAAATTTCTTCACCCCAAAGTCCCGAAAATATGTGCCCCCAATATATGAACTCTATTGAAAACGCAATCCAGTTTATAGTCAACTCCAGGCGTGAAAATAAATATATCCTATCCATCGATCGGAACACGTGTATGAATTTGATCATTCTGGTCGTAAATTGATGGTAGTCTGCAAGAGGATGACATTTCAGATGACATACTAAAGTCATTTTCGTTCGAACTCTGATGGACCAAAGGGAAAGACAATAATATTAAATTGTATCATTCGAGCTGAATTTTTAAGGAGAATTTACTAGTATTTCTCTTTGGCTCTGACGCGTACTTATGCTTAGCTCAAACCAAGTTCAACTTTTAGAGGCCAAGTTTGAAAACGGGTGTGGGTCTTGGTTTGAAATTTTACTGAGTATGTACCGCTGGCCTCAACTTATTCCGTGACCAATTACAGACACCATCGCAGTCACTTTTGAACATATGTGATTTTCCTGATCCCAACTTAGTCACTTTCTGGTATTGCATCAACTTTATTAAGCCTTTTAATTAGATCATAACGAATTGATCTATTTGTTAAACTAGATGCAGATCACTTGACTTTTCACCTACGTTAAAAACAATTTGGTGCGTTTGAAACTTTTACGTGCGGAACCGTCAGTACAAATATTCTGGTGCATTTGTACAATCGTAGTCACTTTTGAGCATATGTGATTTTCCTGATCCCAACTTAGTCACTTTCTGGTTATGCATCTACTTTATGAGGCCTGTTAGGTAGATCATCCTAAAACGAATTGATCCATTTGTTAAACAGGATGCAGACCCCTTGATCTTTTACCTACATTAAAAACCATTTTGGTGCATTTGAAACTTTTGCCTGCGGTACAACAATACAAATCTTCAGGTGCATTTGAATCTTACCATTTTCACATCCCTACTTAAAGCAATTTTCCTACCCTTAAATCCCGAACAAAGTGCCAAGTGAAAAACTCTCTTGATATAGTTAATCCAGTCGTGAAAGATGCGACCTCATCCAGCGGCACATCCCCATTACCAAGAAGTACCCACCGAGTATTTTTTTTTCCAGCTTGAAGATCAGGACGCATCGCATATCCGAAGTCCCTGCAGAGAGGTTGCGATCAATCTCTAACTTGCTGACAATTTCATCCTTCAGAAAGCTATTGATATATTCGTGCTATTCAGGGTAACTGGTAGAGAGTAGAAACTTTCTTCATGTAATGCCATATTTCATTGACACATGTTCAAATAGTCTATCTAAGGATACTTTTCCTCTGGAACCTTCCCTAAATTCAAGCTTTTTAAGGCAACTATTGAAAATGTAAGTTTTCAAAAGTTCTATTTCGGTCTACTTTCCTAGCTTCCAGGGCGTGTTTGAAAAGCTTGCAACATCTGTCCCTCCATATTCGTTTAATTTATGAAAAGTTCTCTAACAACCTCAAACAGAATACCTGGAATATATCGAATACCATCTGACGGTAATCACCATTTTTCTTTCACACACGTTTAAAAAATTGATTTCTTCTGTTTATACTCAACATCTCTCGATTCTAGATCAATTCCCCATTCTGGTTAGGAGATGTCCTCGCTTTATTACGCATACTTGAAATGTTGTTGAAATGATGAGATTTACATTTCAGTGTGAAGATAAGTAGGAATTACTTTTTCCACTCCAAATTTTAACAAATGCATATGAATATAAAAGCTATAAGCTGAATAATACATGCATTTTTGATTGATTCTTTGGTATATTTATTGTCAAACTAGAGGAAGCGCAAAGAGCAGCAGCCCCTTGTTTGTAGAAACGATTACTGATGACTGATCGTCAATCGTCACGTCCGTGCTAGAAAATTAGAACTTTGCACTCTTGTAGAAAAGAGAAAATAATCTCGCTTGATCTTCATAAATAAAATTACTTATGGTTTAGTTAACATTAAGATTAGCGCTTTTTAAATTTAAGTAATGACACCCGTTTCAGGAGTAGCCATAGGTTTAAGGTTCTTGAACCTCACTGTAAGAAAGACGTGTTCAAATTTTCCTTTTTTTCCAAGAACTGCTAGAGACTGGAACCAGCTCCTCCCTGATATGCCTGATATTACGTCTCTTACAGAATTTAGGAATGACCTTAGTTCATTAGCTTAATAAGAGCATGTCAATTTGTATAGTTAACTTTTCATTCTGTATTGTACTTCTTGTAGCTTGTAATTTTACTTCTACGTTTTGTAAGTGGTTGGTGTATTGCCTGACCGTCTTTAACCGACCTAATTGAGATGATTGATTGATTGACTGATTGAGGACAGACGCAAGGATGACGTCACCTTTAACAACATTTTACTTTTTAGTCGTACGACAAATATGTTCCATGTTACCGTGAGTGTCTATAGAAATAGATTACAGAAGATATCTAAATATGGTAAGAACATGATTAATGACACCCTCGGCTCTGCCTCGTGTGTCACTTTCCTGTTCTTACTACATTTCGATCGCGTCATCTGTGATCGTATACTAATCTTATAGTTTATTTGTTGAATTGTTTCTTTCGTGATCGTACTCTATACCATATGGAGTCCTTGTGCAAACACATTTGGTACATCTGTTCCAACTTTTTATCTCTACGGATTCTTTTTCATGCAAATTACAATGTTTTATATTACTTCTCTGCCATAGTCCAATATCTTAAATGAGAAATGGAAATTCCTCTCTGAGTATGAGGTGTAAGCAAGGGTTAGGACAGACTGGAGAAAAAGCGCAAAAATTACTAACTTTTTTTGTGCCCCTGCTCCCCTTACGTGTGACTCGCGCTTCACGCTCACCTCAGTTGTGCTTTCTTCTATTCGCTTGAATAATAATAAAAATTAGGCCTCTTCGGCGGGCTATCAACTCTCAAACTCATAATCTCACTTTAAGACTCTACAACATACACATACATAACATTCTTTGACATAAGTAGAAACATAAAGGCGTGATTATATAGACAAGGCCGTCTCTTCGATACTTAAATTGAAACGTGAAAGAATGGTGCCTTATTCAATGTCTCATTTTGTTGAAAAGGTTGTGGGTATTCATCGTGGTGAATATTTAATGTTTAATGTCTCATTTGTTTGAATAATTATACTTAACACTACCAATGTCATTTTCATCATTTTAGAGGCATTGTTAGGTTTTTAACTTCAACTTCCTGACATTAATAAAATATTTAGCTCGTGTTCTACCTATTTTCGTCTTAATCGAGTTTCTAGCTAGTGTTTGAATGATGTGTTTTACATTTTGGTATCCAAAACATCCTGTTCAAAAGCCAGTTCACAACTAAACTCAGTATCCAGAACATCCTGTTCGAAAGCTAGTTCACGACTAAACTCAGTATCCATAACATCCTGTTCGAAAGCCACTTCACAACTAAACTCAGCGGTCGTTCCGTGCCTCTCTTTCCTTCTTTTAGAAAGCTCTGTGTTTACAGCTGCTTGCACATGTCTTCTTGTACAACATAAAGCCAGTGCTCGTCGAAATTCAGCAATTCTTAATGCGTAAAAAATTGGATTGACAAAAGAGTTGAAGTAGTTGAAAAGGTTTACCGCATGATAAAATCGTTTTGGTACATGGAAAAACCATACATACATGAGTAAGTTTAACAAAACTAGCGGAAGCCAAGCGAGTAAAGTAAGGCCAGATACAATTAACAAAGTCTTTGTTAAGCGCTTGTTTTGTAAGTCTCGACTTTCTTGATGTGAAGCGGCGACTCTTTCAGTTTGAAACTTTGGCCGAATACCAATGTTACAGCCACATGTGATTAAAATTAGAAACAAAGTGTATGGCCCCCAAATTAACATAGTGTGCTTGTAAGAAAATAGTAGGTTTGAACCGGTCCAGATTGCGGAAATAAGGAAAGCTAGTACCCACACTAGGAAAATAGCTATGCGGTATGCTTGTGTCGATAATGTTCGATGCTTAAACGGCCAACGTATGGCGTAAAATCTTTCACACGTTATGAACACTGCAGAAATAAGAGAAGCCTGCGAGAAAGCTGTGTCAACGATCATGTAGTAAATTAAGATAGGCTTGTTGATCCCTAAGTTTCCAACGAACATGGTCCATAGGCGGAACTCATACCCGACATCGTAAATGTATACTGGTAAACTCAAAGCTCCTAGGAACAGATCAGCAAACGCCATATTGACGACTAGAAACAAATATTTCTTGCGAATATTTTTGTTCTTCGCAAAAATAACTATGGTGAGTAAGTTTCCCACGACAACTAGAATAAATGTTAGCGTTAAAGCACTGCACAATGCAATGCCTTCCCCCTGAGTGCGATCATATGCATCATTTGTATCGTTTCGTCGGCTGACACAAGCAGAAGACGACGAAGACGTTTTGTTCATTTTGAGATGATACTGAGATGAAGAAGCCTGGTTGCAACATATGTTGTGTTCCTCTGTACTGTTCACTGACCAATTACGAATGCAAGCACTCCACTGATTGTGACACCTTATTGACGTCATCTGTGATCTATTACTGAACAGACACACTGCAACTTGGAATCTATTTGTTTTATATAATAAAGAATTTTAAAAAGTTTTAATGATGACGTCATCTATACGTCTGTCCTCCAACAGATTATAAGTAAGAACCAATCAGAATGCGTGCATAACTGAGCTTATTGTATAATCTTTTATAGTGCATTACCATCTATATATGCAACTCTTCATTTTTACAATTCTATTCTGCTGCGGTTATTTGAGTGTAGAGTACTCTTGATAAGTGAAACAATACAGATTTATTATTTTATTTCTATTTTATATATAATTCTGTTATCATATTTACCGTCGACTAATGAACCCACAACGACTGCAGAAACAAAGTCGGGGCGAGGGGGGAGGCAGTATTATGCGGAAAAATAATTTTATTTCAATAAAAAACAATCTGCAAAATATGAGCGCAGCTTCCAAATTTCAAAGAACGGACGACATCAATGCCAGAAATTTACAAAATATTTACATTTATAAAAGGTAAGTTTCAAGCAAAAAGTGGCAGATGTTTCTGTCGACATGTCGAAATGATAAAACAGATAAAATCTATTGAAATGTGTAACCGTAATCATTGTTTGTATTTTGTTTGTCGGAATATATCTCCCAAGTGCCGAACAGCTAATAAATAAATATTAAATTCTTGAGTGTGCGTGTCGAAGATATTAGTCTGGTTTTACTACAGTATTATCGCTTAAATGAACTATGCAAATCACGTCCATTTATTTTGGTAAAAGATCCAGTAAATATGTAATGTCATATTGCTCTTTTAATTAAGATGTTCGAAGTAAATTGGTTGGTAAAAGAAATAAGAAATATGTATAACTTGTTTATATGCAATCATTGATTGATTGAGTGATAGTGTCCTTTTGGAGAGGATATGAGGTCACGCAGTGACGTGAGTTGTACATTATATTCGATTACTGGTTGATGTTGAATTTGCATTGACTATCCGAAAAGTCGAGAGCAATCAATTTACGTTGTCTAACTTCAACGTTCAAGCTTTACAAACAGATCCGCTGCTATTCATTCGGAATCTTTAATCATTACAGTTAAAAATGAAAGAAACAACGGGAAACGAATAATGAAATGGAAAATTAATTACTTTCTGCAGTCCCCCCTCCCCCTATATAACTTTATAACTAATTGACCCTCCTGCAGTGCCCGATACTTGAAAACCATGAGATCCTCCTCAAAATTCTCCACCCTCCATCATTGAAAAGACTGGTGTTCAGGGGTAAATGTGAAATATGAAAGCAACATATTTACGTACAAAGAGCAAATGTAGGAGTATTCAGAATATCTGTCAATATAAACCTTTAATAGTTCAGTTGTGACGAATGTCCTCTATCTCAGGAGAACCAGCGAGCATCAGAAAGAATAAAAAAGTCATAAGGTCATAGAGCGCTGTGAAGTGGTTCCATTTCCTCCTATGCCTGTATCTCTGACCGGAAATTCTGAAAATTTTCCCAACTGCGTGCCTACTACTTAACTTATTTCGCTCTGAACAACAGCTGACGTTACGTTCGGAACGTCAGCTTTACAAATTCTCTATGGTGGCCAATTCACATGATCAACTCAGTTGCTAAAACCAAATTATCATGTAATTCCTTCCCCCTCCCGGAACCATAGTTTCTTTAGAAACTGAAACCGACCCCTTTACCAAAAAACTCACCTATCGGTGAGAGTTTCTACGAAGTTAAGTTGGCCATTGGTTACCACCTTTATGACACAGAAGACCGACCTAAGTCGTCAAGCAGTCTCTCATTCTCAGCGATATCCGTTGCGTGAGTCAACAGATGTATTGATATATTCGTGCTATTTAGGGTAACGGGTAGAGAGTAGAAACTGTCTTCTTGTAATGCTATTTTTTATTACTCATGTTCAAATAGATTTTTTTTAGGATATAATTACTCTGGAACCTTCCGTGAATTCAAGCTTTTTCAGGCGACTATTGAAACTGTAAGTTGTCAAAAGTTTTATTCCGGTCTACTTTCCTAGCCTCCAGGATATGTTTGAAAAGCTCGGAACATCTGTCCCTCCGTATTCGTTTAATTTATGAAAAGTTTCCTAAAACCCTCAAACACAAATACCTGTCAAAAATTTGGCATATGTAGAATATCATCTGACGGCAATAACTTTTTTTTTTTTCACACACGTTCAAAAAATTGATGTCTTTTGTTTATACCCAACATCTCTCGATTCTAGTTAGGTCAAGTCCCCATCCTGCTTAGGAGTTTTCAGTGTTCATCGTTTTCATGTATTGCCGACTTAAATGTAGACAAATAGTGCCTAATTATATGTCTCATTTATTTGAACAATTTTTACTTAACACTACCGTTGTCATTTCCATCATTTTAGAGGCATCATTAGGTTTTTAACTTCAAGTGCCTGGCATTAAAATATTCAGCTTGTGTTCTACCTATTTCATTTTAATCGAGTTCCAGCTAGTGAATTATGTGTTTTACAGTTTGGTATCCAGAACATTCTGTTCGAAAGCCAGTTCACGATTAAACTCAGCGGTCGTTCCGTGCCTCTCTTTCCTTCTTTTAGAAAGCTTTGTGTTTACAGCTGCTTGCACATGTCTTCCTGTACAACATAAAGTCAGTGCTCGTCGAAACTCAGCAATTCTTAATGCGTAAAAAATTGGATGGACAAAAGAGTTCAAGTAGTTGAAAAGGTTTGCCGCATAATAAAATTGTCTTGGTACATGGAAAAACCATACATACATTAATAAGTTTAACAAAACTAGGGGCAGCCAAGCGAGTAAAGTAAGGCCAGATACAATTAATAAAGTCTTTGTTAAGCGCTTGTATTGTAAGTCTCGGCTTTCTTGATGTGAAGCGGCGACTCTTCCAGTTTGAAACTTTTTCCAAATACCAATATTACAGCCACATGTGATTAAAATGAGAATCAAAGTGTATGGCCCCCAAAAAAACATAGTATACTTGTAAGAAAACAACAGGTTTGAACCGGTCCACATTGCAGAAATAAGGAGAGCTAGTGCCCACACTGAAAATATAGCAATGTGGTATGCTTGTGTCGATAATGTTCGATGCTTAAACGGCCAACGTATAGCGTAAAATCTTTCACACGTTATGAACACTGCAGAAATAAGAGAGGCCTGCGAGAAAGCTGTGTCAATGATCATGTAGGGAATTAAGAAAGGCTTGTTGGTCCATAAGCTTCCAACGAACGTGGTCCATAGGTGGAACTCATACCCGACATCGTAAATGTATACTGGTAAACTCAAAGCTCCTAGGAACAGATCAGCAAACGCCATGTTGACAACTAGTAACAAAAATTTCTTGCGAATATTTTTGTTCTTCACAAAAATAATTATTGTGAGTAAGTTTCCCACGACAACTATAATAAATGTTAGCGTTAAAGCGCTGCACAATGCAATGCCTTCCCCCTGAGTACCATCATATACATCATTTGTATCGTTTAGTCGGCTGACACCAGCAGAAGACGACGAAGACGTTTTGTTCATTTTGAGATGATACTGAGACAACGATGAAGAAGCCAGGGTACAACATATGTTTTGTGCCTCTTTACTGTTCACTGACTAATTACGAATGCAAGCACTCCACTGACCGTGACACCTTATTGATGACAGATATCGCCCATTGAGTTGCGGAGGAGGAAGTCTTTTTCTCTTTAAAATGATGCATGTTTTAACATGCACCTGCAGCTGTCACTTAAAGTGTTTATTTTCCCTCAGTGCGGTGCTTGTATAAGTGTGTGCGTTCTGATTGGTGAGCCATTGTTACATAGATGTAGAGCTCTCACCGCTGTTTGTTTATCTTGCAAGTAGGCCCTGTGTTTGGATTTCGCCTTACGGCACAGACAAGGGTGCCGCTTATGGGTAAAAGTTATTAAAAACCGTGCTGATCTCAGTTAGATGTCGAACTCGGTCTTTATCATTTAAACTTTTCAAATCTTTGCTAAAAAAAAAATACCTGGACTTCAATGAACAACGGTTCAATTTATCATAAATAATGAAGAAACTCTCCATTTCAGTTCCAATATTGGACTTTCTCATTTAAAATTGGTTTTCATGACCTCGCTGGGATAAAAAAAACTTGGCATTTTTAAAGCAGCCGAGGCAACCCTTCATTAACTACTAACTATTACACATTTCCTTGTAAATTAGTTACAAGAATTACATTTCTGCTGGATAATGTGTGAATATTGTAGGGAGAAGTTACATGTTGAGCACTTCTGGGTGTTTAAGGGTTAAACCAAGTTTCCTGACCTCTTTAATGTAAACACTCTTTAGCCACAACGACTTCAGAAACAAAGTCGGGGTGAGGGGGGAGGCAGTATTATGCGGAAAAAGAAATTGATTACAATAAAAACATCGCTGCTCCCGTGCTGGAACATCTATCGAATGGGATCCCCTAATCTGATAGAAATTAATTCATGAGGAGCCCATGACTCCTCCACATAGGATACATGGACATGCACCGCCTAAGGCAATGGGTTTTGAGCTTGGGGGAGGGGAATTTGAAAATAGGGTCAATTTTTCTTGCGTATGGGCTGCTGACCTATCAGAACCCCTACCGCATTATAGCGGAGCTCGCAGAGCGTAGCCCCATAATTATATAAAATAGTAGTAACCCATCAAGCCGAAAAAATTTGGATGTACGACCGTACGACCGTACAAGGTGCTACTTTTAACATGCGTGGTCAACTGATTCAAAGAGTCATTTTTGTTCAGTCCAGTGGTCAGTGCACTGGGCTCCGAGTCGGTTGAACCGTTGTTCATTGAAGTGCAGGTTTTTTTTTTTATTTTTCTAGCAAAGATTTGAAAATTTTAAATGGTAAAGACCGAGTTCGACATCTAACTGAGATCAGCAAGGTTTTTAATAACTTTTTTCCATAAGCGGCACCCTTGTCTGTACAATATATCAACTCTATTGAAAACGCAATCCAGTTTATAGTCAACTCCAGTCGTGAAAATAAATATACCCTATCCATCGATCGGAAAACGTATATGGATTTGATCATTCTGGTCGTAAATTGATGGTAGTCTGCAAGAGGATGATATTTCGGATGACATACTAAAGTCATTTTCGCTTCAACTCCGATGAAACCAAAGGGAAAGACAATAATATCAAATTTCGTCATTCGAGCTGAATTTTGAGGTAAATTTACCAGTTTGTCTTTGGCTCTGACGCGTATTTATGCTAAGCGCGATCCAAGTTCAACTTTTAGAGACCAAGTTTGAAAACGAGTGTGGGTCTTGGTTTGAAATAGAGCCAGGTCCTAGGAGAGGAGGGGGGCGGGTACTTTGGTCAATTTTTACCGAGTATGTACCGCTGGCCTCTCAACCTATTCCGTGGCCAATTATAGACACCATTCCAATCACGTTTAGGCATATGTGATTTTCCTGATCCCAACTTAGTCACTTTCTGGCATTGCATCTACTTTATAAAGCCTGTTAAGGAGATCATCCTATAACAAATTAATCTATTTGTTAAACAGGATGCAGATCACTTGATTTTTCATCTACATTAAAAACATTTTGGTGCATTTGAAACTTTTACCTGCGGAACAATAATACAAATATTCTGGTGCATTTGGTTCTTACAATTTTCACATCCTTACTTTACCTTTACTACTGTAATTTCTCAACTCTATTAAGCGGTCACCTCTATTAAGCGGTAGTGCTCACCCTTCACTGAGTCCTAGCGGCTTGTTTGTATTATTTCCACCTGTATGTTCCAGCAAAACTTACCTCATGTTTTTCTCCCGAAATCAATGTTGGTAATATTTCTGTAAAAATATTCTCTTGGTTGTCGCTTAGAATATAAAATGACGTTTTTTATCGTTTGTTACAACATCTCTATTCTGTGGAACCTGTATTTAGGCGGTCAATCCGCCATTCCCCGTTAAATACAGGTTTGACTGTATTACCAACTGCGTTTCTTGACGTTCTCAAATCAATCTCTAACTTGCTGACAATTTCATCCTTCAGAATGCTATTGATATATTCGTTCTATTTACGGTAACTGGTAGAGAGTACATAATGTCTTCCTGTAATGCTTTTTTTTTAATGACACATGTTCAAATAGTTTATCTAAGGATATATTTCCTCTGGAACCTTCCGTAAATTCAAGCTTTCTCAAGCAACTATTGAAAGTGTAAGTTTTCAAAAGAATTATTTCGGTCTACTTTCCTAGCCTCCAGGTCGTGTTTGAAAAGCTTGGAACATCTGTCCCCCCATATTCGTTTAATTAATAAAAAAGTTTCCAAACAACCTCAAACATTAATACCTGCCAAAATTTAACATATATCGAATATCATCTGACGGTAATTGCCATTTTTTTTCACACACGTTCAAAAAATTGATTTCTTCTGTTTATACTCGACATCTATCGATTCTAGGTCAATTTCTCTTCCCGGTTAGGAGATTTCATCACTGTAAAAATTTGCTGTTTCTGAAGTTCTGGTTTCTTTAGAAAATGTACCTAACCGGTAATGACTCTGGAAGTTGTCAACTGAGACACAGTCTCGTCTTGTCTCGTTAATTTAAACAATTTTTACCTAACACTACCGTTGTCATTTCCATCATTTTAGAGGCATTACTAGGTTTTTAACTTCAACCTCCTGACATTAAAATATTCAGCTCGTGTTCTACTTATTTCATTTTAATCGAGTTTCTAGCCAATGAATTATGTGTTTTACATTTTGGTATCCATAACATTCTGTTCAAAAGCCACTTTATGACTAATCTCAATATCCATAACATCTTGTTCAAAAGCCAGTTCACGACTAAACTCAGTCGTTCCGTGCCTCTCTTTCCTTCTTTTAGAAAGCTTTGTGTTTACAGCTGCTTGCAAATGTCTTCCTGTACAACATAAAGCCAGTGCTCGTCGAAACTCAGCAATTCTTAATGCGTAAAAAATTGGATTGACAAAAGAGTTCAAGTAGTTGAAAAGGTTTACCATATCATAAAATCGTTTTGGTACATGGAAAAACCATGTGTCAACGATGAAGTAGTAAATTAAGATAGGCTTGTTGGTCCATAAGTTTCCAACGAACGTGGTCCATAGGCGGAATCCATAACCGACATCATAAGTGTATACTGGTAAACTCAAAGCTCCTAGGAACAGATCAGCAAACGCCATGTTGACAACTAGTAACAAATATTTCTTGCGAACATTTTTGTTCTTCGCAAAAATAACTATGGCGAGTAAGTTTCCCACGACAACTAGAATAAATGTTAGCGTTAAAGCGCTGCACAATGCAATGCCTTCCCCCTGAGTACCATCATATGCATCATTTGTGTCGTTTCGTCGGCTGACACTAGCAGAAGATGACGAAGACGTATTGTTCATTTTGAGATGATACTGAGACAAAGATGAAGAAGCCTGGTTGCAACATATGTTGTGTTCCTCTGCACTGTTCACTGACCAATTACGGATGCAAGCACTCCACTGACTGTGACACCTTATTGATGACAGATATCGCCCATTAAATTGCGGAGGATGAAGTTTTTTTCTCTCTTTGTAAATTTCTCTTCATAAAAATGGTGATCTTTATGACCGTTATTACTGAAAAGTAATATGTGACAGCAGTAGGTGCATGTTTCGACAGGCACCTGCAGTTGTCACTTAAAAGTGTTCATTTTCCCTCAGCGGTGTTTGTATAAATGCACGCGTTCTGATAGGTGAGCCATTGTTAAATAGATGTAGAGCTCTCACCGTCGTTGGTTTATCCCGCAAGCAGGCCTTTGTGTTTCGATTTCGACTCAAGGCACAGACAAGGGTGCCGCTTATGGAAAAAAGTTATTAAAAACCGTGCTGATCTCAGTTAGATATCATCCTCGGTCTTTGCCATTTAAACTTTTCAAATCTTTGTTAAAAAAAACAAAACAAAACAAAACCTGCACTTCACTGAGCAACGGTTCAATTTGTATAGGTAATCACACGATTTCGAGTTCAATTTGGAATAAATAAGCAGGAGTAATTTTTTTTAAAGACTAACAAAATTGCGGTCTTTCAAAAAAAATTAACAAGTGCTTGTTTATTCCAAATTGCACGAGAAAAATCATGTGATTACGTGTTAATAATATACATGGAAAAATACGAGATGGCTTATCATAGCGGAGCTCGCAGAGCGTAGCCCCATAATTATACAAAATGGTAGTAGTAGCCCATCAAGCCGAAAAAATTTGGATTTACGACCGTGCGACCGTACGACCCACCGTACAAGGTGCTACTTTTAACATGCGTGGTCAACTGTACCGCGGGCAAGCCAACGCCTCAGCTTTGTCCAGTAGTCCAGTGGTCAGTGCACTGGGCTCCGAGTCCGACGACCCGGGTTCTAGTCCTGGCCGGGGCAAGGCGTTGTGCCCTTGGGACGTGCGGGAAAAAAATGCGAGCTTCGCTTTTAGGCTTGGCTAGATTTATATATTAATTAAGCATAAGCAAAGCGCGCGCATTAAGTGCAAAAATAATTTATTCAAACCGTGCGTTCGGTCAAAACAATCGCGTACGATCAAAACAATAATATGCCATGATATCTTCACATCTTTAAGGCCAAGGTTTAACCATGTTTGTTTTTAATTTCGGCGTTGGATCGCTCGAGCAAAGTGTTAAGCTGGGTCGGCTCGTAATTTTCGTTTTTTTCGACCTTTTCCAAACCGACAACCAAAAAGCATTTTTCGTTGTTTGAGCGGTTTTTCAGCTGCGGCGGCGAAAGAAACCCTAGTTGAAACGCCGGCCATTGTTTCGCTCGCAAATTTTCAAATTTTGTTGGGACATCCAAAGCTCGCATTTGATTGGCTACCTGTGAGTTTCTTTGATTATTGACCGATCAGAATGTTTGATTTGTTACTTTCTTTGCACTGAATTCACCCTCTTCTACACTAAATTAACACTCTTCTGCACTGAGTTACCTGAAAACTGCATTTATCTTAACCAATCAGAACGGAGTAATTTTTTCATGTATATTATTAATCATAAAAATTGAAGAAACTCTCCATTTCAGTTCCAATATTGGTCTTTCTCATAAAAAAATAGTTTTGATGACCTAGCTGGGATAAAAGAAAAAAAACTTGACATTTTTATAGCAGCCAAGGCAACCTGGTAAGCTGTATAACCCGCGTTCTGAACGAGTGGGTATTCCTTTAACACTTTAACTCCTAACTCCTAAGATCTGATTGCTAATTCTCCCTTCTAACTACTACACATTTCCATGTAAATTAGTTACAATAATTTGCTATTAGATCAAGATAGCAACCTCTGCCTGATAAGTTTCAATATTCTCTTTACATTTCTGCTGGATAATGTCTGAATATTGGGTTAAGCTAAGTTTCCCGATCTCTTTAATTTAAACATTCTTCGATTATGCAAAGTGAAGCATGGTGAGCCCGAAAAGGTCGGTTTATGATGGTCAATGCCCTTCTTGTGTCTAAAATCTCTGTAACATAAATCCATGCACAAGAGAATATAAAGTCTTCTATATCCTCTTGTTGTCCATTACCATCTTTATATGTAACTCTCCATTTTTACAATTCTATTCTGCTCCGGTTATTTTAGTATAGACTACTCTTGATAAGTGAAACAATACAGATTTAGTATTTTTATTTCTATTTTAATATATAATTCTGTTGTCATATTTACCGTCGACTAAAGGACCCACAACGACTGCGGAAACAAAGTCGGGGCGAGGTGGGAGGTAGTATTATGCGGAAAAAGAAATTTATTACAATAAGAACATCGCTGCTCCACTGCTGTTAAATGGGATCCCCTAGTCTGACAGAAATTAATTCATGAGGAGCCCATGACTCCTCCACATAGGATACATAGATATGCACCGCCTAAGATAATGAGTTCTAGGGTCGGGGGGAGAGGAACCTGAAAATAGGCTCAATATTTGTTGCGTATGGGCCGCTGACCTATCAGAACCCCTACCGCATTAAAGTCTATTCTGTAGCCAATTATAGACCCTATCTTAGTCACTTTTGGTGATACGGTAACAAGAATTTAACCGCGATTCTTCTTATTATTTTTGAATCCTTACTTACCAGAAATTTTCTTCACCCCAAAGTCCCGAAAATATGTGACCCAAATATATGAACTCTATTGAAAACGCAATCCAGTTTATAGTCAACTCCAGGCGTGAAAATAGGTATACTCTCTCCATAGATCGGAAAACGTGTATGGATTTGATCATTCTGGTCGTAAATTGATGGTAGTCTGCAAGAGAATGACATATAGGAAGACATACTAAAGTCATTTTCGTTCGAACTCCGATGGAACCAAAGGGAGAGACAATAATATCAAATCGTGTCACTCGAGCTGAATTTTTTACCAGTTTGTCTTTGGCTCTGACGCGTACTTATGCTTAGCGCGAACCAAGTTCAACTTTTAGAGGCCAAGTTTGAAAACGAGTGTGGGTCTTGGTTTGAAATAAAGCCAGAACCTGGGAGAGGGGGGGTACTTTGATCAATTTTTACCGAGTATGTACCGCTGGCCTTTCAACCTCTTCCGTGGCCAATTATAAACACCATCGCAGTCACTTTTGAGCATATGTGATATTCCTGATCCCAACTTACTCACTTTCTGGTTATGCATCTACTTCATAAAGCCTTTTAAGTAGATCATCCTATAATGAATTGATCCATTTGTTTAACAGGACGCAGATCACTTGAGTTTTCACCTACATTAAAAACATTTCGGTGCATTTCAGTCTTTTACCTGCGGAACAACAATACAAATATCCTGGTGCATTTGGTTCTAACTATTTTCACATCCCAACTTAACCCAATTTTCCTACCCTTAAAATCCCGAAAATGTGCAACATCTTTCTAGAAACGCTATTAATATAGTCAATCCAGTCGTAAAAAATGCGATCTCATCCAGCGGCACATCCCCATTACCAAGAACTACCCAACGAGTATTTTTTTTTTCCAGCTGGAAGATCATGACGCATCGCACATCCAAAGTCCCTGCAGAGGCTAACTCATCCAACTTTTGAGTTCAGTCGTAAAAAGAGACATTGAAATTTGAAAAATAACATCTTCCAAACAAATTCTGTAACCTCTCACTTAAAGTCGGTCCTGTGTCATAAAATCATGATTTCCGTTTGATTCAAGTGGTTATCAAAGTCATTTAAGTTTAAATTGGACATGAAATTGTCCAAATTTGAGCAATGTTAATTCTGTTTATTTCCTCTTCAAGTGTGCACGACACAGACTCAAATATTTGCAAAATATGAGTGCAGCTTCCACATTTCAAAGAACCACTTTAAAAACGGACGACATCAGAAATTTACAAAATATTTACATTTATAAAAGGTAAGTTTTAAGAAAAACGTTTACGGTAAAATAATGGCAGATGTTTCTATCAACATAATCCCTTTCCCGATCGTATTTGTCTGTGATTAAAGTAATAAAACAGATGAAATCTAATGAAATGTGTAACCGTAATCCTTGTTTGTATTTTGTTTGTCGGAATATATCTCCCAAGTGCCGAACAGCTAATAAATAAATATTAAATTCTTGAGTGTGTGTGTCGAAGATATTAGTCTGGTTTTACTGCACTATTGTCGCTTAAATGAACTATGCAAATCACGTCCATTTATTTTGGTAAAAGATCCAGTAAATATGTAATGTCATATTGCTCTTTTTAATTAAGATGTTCGAAGTAAATTGGTTGGTAAGAGAAATAAGAAAATATGTATACTAGTTGTTTATATGCAATCATTGATTGAGTGACAGTGTCCTTTTGGAGAGGATATGAGGTCACGCAGTGACGTGAGTTGTGCATTATATTCGATTACTGGTTGATGTTGAATTTACATTGACTATCCCAAAAGTCGAGAGCAATCCATTTACGTTGTCCAACTTCAGCGTTCAAGCTTTACAAACAGATCCGCTGCTATTCATTCGGAACCTTTAATCATTACAGTTAAAAATGAAAGAAACAACGGGAAACGAATAATGAAATGGAAAATTAATTACTTTCTGTAGTCCCCCCTCCCCCTTATAACTTTGTTGCTGACGTCTGACCCCCCTCCACTGCCCGATAAAACCATGTGATCCTTCTCAAAATTCTCCACCCTCCATCATTGAAAAGACTGGTGTTCAGGGGTAAATGTGAAATACGAAAAACAACATATTTACGTACAAAGAGCAAACGTAGGAGTATTCAGAATATCTGTCAATATAAACCATTCATAGTTCAGTTGTGAGGAATGTCCTCTATCACAGGAGAACCAGCGAGCATCAGAAAGAATCAAAAGGTCATAAGGTCATAGAGCGCTGTGAAGCGGTTCCATTTCCTCATATGCCTGTATCTCTGACCGGAAAGTCTGAAAATTTCCCCACTTGCGTGCCTACTACTAAACTCATTTCGCTCTGAACAACAGCTGACGTTACGTTCGGAACGTCAGCTTTACAAATTCTCTATGGTGGCCAATTCACATGATCAACTCAGTTGCTAAAACCAAATTATCATGTAATTCCTCCCCCCCCTCCCGGAACCATAGTTTCTTTAGAAACTGAAACCGACCCCTTTACCCAAAAACTCACCTATCGGTGAGAGTTTCTACGAAGTTAAGTTGGCCATTGGTTGCCATCTTTATGACACAGAAGACCGACCTAAGTCAGGAGTCTCTCATTCTCAGCGATATCCGTTGCGTGAGTCAACAGATGTAGGCGCAATATAAAAATACTCGATGCTGCGGAAATTCTGGGAAGAAAATCAACGCTCTACAATCAAATATTAAGCGCATCTTTGCCAAAAAATCTCAATTGCATTGCACTGAAGTGCTGTGTTATTTTTCCCTTTTTTAGCGTCTTCAGGTCGTTAAAATCCTCCCTCGGTTGATGATTCTTCAACCGTATCTAACGGTCGGTTTTCAAAGTCCCGAAATTTGTTGCCCTTTACTACTGTAATTTCTCAACTTTATTAAGCGTCACCTCTATTAAGCGGTCGTGCTCACCCTTCACTGAGTCCTTGCGGCTTGTTTGTATTATTTTTCACTTGTATTGAACGGTCACTGAGAGCGGAACCGTACAGCTCAAACTAAGCGAAGATTTCTCTTTCAAGCAAAATTTCATCCATTTATTTCCCCCGAAATCAATGTTGTTAAAATTTTTACATGAAGTGGTCAGCAAAAGAATATTCTCTTGGTTGTCACTTATGACATAAAATGGCGTTTTTTTTTTTTATAACATCTCTATTCTGTGGAGCCTGTATTTAAGCGGTCAACCTGATTTAAGTGGTCAATCCGCCATTCCCCGTTAAATACAGGTTTGACTGTATTACCAACTGCGTTTCTTGACGGTCTCCAATTCATCTCTAACTTGCTGACAGTTTCATCCGTCAGAAAGCTATTGATATATTCGTGCTATTTAGGGTAACGGGTAGAGAGTAGAAACTGTCTTGGCTTGAAAAGCTTGGAACATCTGTCCCTCCATATTCATTTAATTTATGAAAAGTTTCCTAAAAACCACAAACATAAATACCTGACCGTAATAACTTTTTTTTCTCACACACGTTCAAAAAATTGATGTCTTCTTGTTTATAACCAACATCTCTCTATTCTAGCTAGGTCAATTCCCCATCCTGCTTAGGAGATTTTATCGCTTCACTTCCCATACTTAATGCAAATATGTCAGCGTGAGTCCTTGAAATGGTGAGATTTACATTTCAATGTAACGATAAGTAGGAATTACTTTTTCCACTCCAAATTTTGACGACTGCATATGAATATCGAAGCTATAAAATGAATGATACATGCATCTTGATTGGTTCTTCGTTATAATGTATTGTCAGACTAGAGGAAGTATATATTTTAGTCATATACGACAAATATATTCCACGTTGCCATGGATCTCTACAGTAATAGATTACAGAAGATGTCAAAATGTGGTAAGAACATGATTAATGACATCCTCGCCTGTGCCTCGTGTGTCACTTTTTTGTTTTTACCACATGATCGTATACTAATGTTATGGTAATCGTATACTTATCTCATAGTTTATATTTTGAACTGTTTCTTTTGTGATCGTACCCTATACCATAAGGTGTCTTTGTGCACACACCTTTGGTACATCTGTTCGAACTCTTTATCTTTACAAAATTCTTTATCATGCAAATTAAAATTTTTTATATTACTTTTCTTCCTTGTCTAGTATATTTAACGAGAAATAGAAAGTCCTCACTCAGTATTATGTGTAACTGAGCAAGCATTTCTCCGTGTGAGTCAGCAATCAATGGGAGAAACTGGCAAACTATTCTCTTGTTTACTACCATCGGGCAAAGAGCCAGCCTTCCCGTCAATTTTTACTGAGGTGAATCAACAATGAAAAAGACAGAAAACAAACAACTATAAAACGCAATGAAAAATAAAACAGTAAAGCAGAGGGCTCCATGTCATGAGATCTGACGAAGCTGTTTCCCTAAAATGGAATAAATCTACAACCTAATATCATAATTATATTCTGCGCTTTTCTGCGATTCAAAGAGTTATTTTTCTTCCTTTTTTGCTGTTTCTGAAGTTCTGGTTACTTTAGAAAATACACCTGACCGGTAATGACTCTGGAAGTTGTCAACTAAGACACAGTTCTTATCCTGTCATGTATTGCCGACTTAAATGTACACGAATAGTGCCTAATTATAAGTCTCATTTATTTGAACAATTTTTACTTAACACTACTGTTGTCATTTCCATCATTTGAGAGGCATTACTAGGTTTTTAACTTCGACTTCCTGACATTAAAATATTCAGCTCGTGTTCTACCTATTTCATTTTAATCGAGTTCCAGCTAGTGTTTGAATTTTGTATTTACAGTTTAGTATCCAGAACATTCTGTTCGAAAGCCAGTTCACGACTAAACTCAATATATATAACATCCTGTTCGAAAGCCAGTTCACGACTAAACTCAGCGGTCCTTCTGTGCCTCTCTTTCCTTGTTTTAGAAAACTTTGTGTTTACAGCTGCTTGTACATGTCTTCCTGTACAACATAAAGCCAGTGCTCGTCGAAACTCAGCAATTCTTAATGCGTAAAAAATTGGATGGACAAAAGAGTTCAAGTAGTTGAAAAGGTTTACTGCATGATAAAATCGTCTTGGTACATGGAAAAACCAAACATACATTAGTAAGTTTAACAAAACTAGCGGCAGCCAAGCGAGTAAAGTAAGGCCAGATACAATTAACAAAGTCTTTGTTAAGCGCTTGTTTTGTAAGTCTCGGCTTTCTTGATGTGAAGCGGCGACTCTTTCAGTTTGAAACTTTTGCCAAATACCAATGTTACAGCCACATGTGATTAAAACTAGAATCAAAGTGTATGGTACCCAAAAAAACATAGTGTACTTGTAAGAAAATAATAGGTTTGAACCGGTCCACATTGCAGAAATAAGGAGAGCTAGTGCCTACACTGAAAATATAGCAATGCGGTATGCTTGTGTCGATAATGTACGATGCTTAAACGGCCAACGTATGGCGTAAAATCTTTCACACGTTATGAACACTGCAGAAACAAGAGAGGCCTGCGAGAAAGCTGTGTCAACGATCATGTAGGGAATTAAGATAGGCTTGTTGGTCCATAAGTTTCCAACGAACGTGGTCCATAGGCGGAATCCATACCCGACATCGTAAATGTATACTGGTAAACTCAAAGCTCCTAGGAACAGATCAGCAAACGCCATGTTAACAACTAGAAACCAATATTTCTTTCGAATATTTTTGTTCTTCGCAAAAATAGTTATGGTGAGTAAGTTTCCCACGACAACTAAAATAAATGTTAGCGTTAAAGCGCTGCACAATGCAATGCTTTCGCCCTGTGTGCGATCATATGCATCATTTGTACTGTTTCGTCGGCTGACACTAGAAGAAGATGACGAAGACTTTTTGTTCATTTTGAGATGATACTAAGATAATGATGAAGAAGCCAGGGTACAACATATGTTTTATGCCTCTTTACTGTTCACTGACTAATTACGAATGCAAGCACTCCACTGACTGTGACATCTTATCGATGACAGAGATCGCCCATTAAATTGCGGAGGACGAAGTTTTTTTTCTCTTTGTACATTTCTCTTATTAAAAATGATGATCTTTATGATGTCATCACTGAAAAGTAATAGGTGACAGCTGTAGGTGCATGTTTTAACATGCACCTGCAACTGTCACTTAAAAGTGTTTATTTACCCTCAGTGCGGTGCTTGTATAAATGCATGCGTTCTGATGGGTGACCCATTGTGAAATAGATGTAGAGCTCTCACTGCCGTTTGTTTATCCCGCAAACAGGCCCTGCGTTTGGATTTTGCCTTACGGCACAGACAAGGGTGCCGCTTATGGGAAAAAGTTATTAAAAATCGTACTGATCTTAGTTAGATGTCGAACTTGGTCTTTACCACTTAAACTTTTCAAATCTTTGCTATAAAAAAAAAAAAAAACCTGCACTTCAATGAACAACGGTTCAATTTATCATAAAAATTTAAGGAACTCTCCATTTCAGTTCCAATATTGGACTTTCTCATTAACAACTAGTTTCATGACCTCGCCGGGATAAAAAAAAACTTGACATTTTTATAGCAGCCGAGGCAACCTTTCCATTACATACTAACTACTACACATTTCCTTGTAAATTAGTGACAAGAATTTCCTGTTAAATCGAGATAGCAACTTCTACTTTATTAGTTTGAATATTCTTATTACATTTCTGCTGGATAATGTGTCAATATTGTAGGGAGAAGTTACATGTTGAGCACTTCCGGGAGTTTAAGGGTTAAACTAAGCTTCCCGACCTCTTTGATGTAAACACTCTTTGATCACAACGACTGCAGAAACAAAGTCGGGTTGAGGGGGAGGCAGTATTATGCGGAAAAATAATTTTATTTCAATAAAAAACATCGCTGCTCCACTGCTGGAACATCTATTAAATGTGATCCCCTAACTGACAGAAATTAATTCATGAGGAGCCCACGACTCCTCCACATAGGATACATAGATATGCGCCGCCTAAGATAATGAGTTCTAGGGTCGGGGGAGGGGAATTTGAAAATAGAGTCAATTTTTGTTGCGTATGGGCCGCTGACCTATCAGAACCCTACCGCATTATAGTCTGTTCTGTGGCCAATTATAGACCCCACCTTAGTCACTTTTGGTGATACGGTAACAAGAATTTAACCGCGATTCTTCTTCTTATTTTAAAATCCCTACGTACCAGAAATTTTCTTTAGCCCAAAGTCCCGAAAATATGTGACCCCAATATATGAGCTCTATTGAAAACGCAATCCAGTTTCTAGTCAACGCCAGGCGTGAAATATAGGTATACCCTATCCATCGATCGGAAAACGTGTATGGATTCGATCATTCCGGTCGTAAACTGATGGTATTCTGCAAGAGGATGACACTTCGGATGACATACTAAAGTCATTTTCGTTTCAACTCCGATGGAACCAAAGGGAAAGACAATTATATCAAATCGGGTCACTCGAGCTGAATTTTTTAGGTCAATTTACCAGTTTGTCTTTGGCTCTGACGCGTACTTATGCTTAGCGCGAACCAAGTTCAACTTTTAGAGGCCAAGTTTGAAAACGAGTGCGGGCCTTGGTTTGAAATAAAGCCAGAACCTGGGAGAGGGGGGGGTACTTTGGTCAATTTTTACCGAGTATGTACCGCTGGCCTCTCAACCTCTTCCGTGGCCAATTATAAACACCATCGCAGTCACTTTTGAGCATATGTGATTTTCCTGCTCCCAACTCAGTCACTTTTTGGTTATAAGTCTACTTTATAAAGTAGAGTATGGACCATCCTAAAACGAATTAATCTATTTGTCAAACAGGATGCAGATCACCTACATTAAAAACAATTTGGTGGATTTGAAACTTTTACCTGCGGAACAACAATACAAATATTCTGATGCATTTGTTTCTTACCATTTTCACATCCCTACTTAAAGCAATTTATTTACTTTTAAAATCCCGAAAATGTGTGACCCCATTCTGGTAACTCTATTGACATAGTCAATCCAGTCGTGAAAAATGCGACCTCATCCAGCGGCACATCCCTATTACCAGGAAGTACCCGCCGAGTATTTTTTTCCAGCTTGTAGTTCATGACACATTGCGCTTCCAAAGTTCCTACAGAGGCTAACTCATCCAACTTTTGAGTTCAGTCGTAAAAACCTCTCATTTAAAGTCGGTCCTGTGTCATAAAATCATGATTTCCGTTTGATTAAAGTGGTTATCAAAGTCATTTAAGTTTAAATTGAACATGAAATTGTCAAAATTTGAGCAATATTAATCCTATTTATTTCCTCTTCAAGTGTGCACGACACATACTCAAATATCTGCAAAATATGAGAGCAGCTTCCAAATTTCAAAGAACGGACGACATCAATGCCAGAAATTTACAAAATATTTACATTTATAAAAGGTAAGTTTTAAGCAAAAAGTGGCAGATGTTTCTGTCGGCATGTCGAAATGATAAAACAGATAAAATCTATTGAAATGTGTAACCGTAATCATTGTTTGTATTTTGTTTGTCGGAATATATCTCCCAAGTGCCGAACAGCTAATAAATAAATATTAAATTCTTGAGTGTGTGTGTCGAAGATATTAGTCTGGTTTTACTGCACTATTATCGCTTAAATGAACTATGCAAATCACGTCCATTTATTTTGGTAAAAGATCCAGTAAATATGTAATGTCATATTGCTCTTTTTAATTAAGATGTTCGAAGTAAATTGGTTGGTAAAAGAAATAAGAAAATATGTATAACTTGTTTATATGCAATCATTGATTGATTGAGTGACAGTGTCCTTTTGGAGAGGATATGAGGTCACGCAGTGACGTGAGTTGTGCATTATATTCGATTACTGGTTGATGTTGAATTTGCATTGACTATCCGAAAAGTCGAGAGCAATCAATTTACGTTGTCTAACTTCAACGTTCAAGCTTTACAAACAGATCTGCTGCTATTCATTCGGAACCTTTAATCATTACAGTTAAAAATGAAAGAAACAACGGGAAACGAATAATGAAATGGAAAATTAATTACTTTCTGTAGTCCCCCCTCCCCCTTTATAACTTTGTTGCTGACGACTTATCCCCCTCCACTGCCCCATAAACCATGTGATCCCCCTCAAAATTCTCCATCATTGAAAAGACTGGTGTTCAGGGGAAAATGTGAAATATGAAAACAACATATTTACGCACAAAGAGCAAATGTAGGAGTATTCAGAATATCTGTCATTATAAACCTTTCATAGTTTAGTTGTGAGGAATGTCCTCTATCTCAGGAGAACCAGCGAGCATCAGAAAGAATCAAAAGGTCATAAGGTCATAGAGCGCTGTGAAGCAGTTCCATTTTTTCCTATGCCTGTATCTCTGACCGGAAAGTCTGAAAATTTTCCAATTTTCCAAGCAACGCTCTACAATCAAATTTTAAGCGCATTTTTGCCAAAAGATGTCAATTGCATTGCACTGAAGTGCTGTGTTATTTTTCCCTTTTTTAGCGTCTTCAGGTCGTTAAAATCCTTCCCTCGGTTGAATTATTCTTCAACCGTTCGCTTTGAAGCGTCTCAAGCTGAATTTGGAAAGCCAAGTACAGTCCAACCTGCATGTATAAAGCGGCACCGTATTAAGCGGTCACCCTGTATCTAACGGTCGGTTTTCAAAGTCCCGAAATTTGTTGCCCTTTACTACTGTAATTTCTCAACTCTCTTAAGCGGTCACCTCCATTAAGCGGTCGTGCTCACCCTTCCCTGAGTCCTTGCGGCTTGTTTGTACTATTTTCCATTTGTATTGAATGGTCACTGAGAGCGGAACCGTACAGCTCAAACTAAGCGAAGAATACTCTTTCAAGCAAAATTTAATCCATTTATTTCCCCCGAAATCAATGTTGGTAATATTTTTGCGCAAGTTTTTTACATGAAGTGGTCAGCAAAAGAATGTAAAAGTATTCTCTTGGTTGTCACTTATGACATAAAATGGGGTTTTTTTATCGTTTTTTATAACATCTCTATTCTGTGGAGCCTGTATTTAAGCGGTCAACCTGATTTAAGTGGTCAATCCGCCATACCCCGTTATATACAGGTTTGACTGTATTACCAACTGCTTTTCTTGACGGTCTCCAATCAATCTCTAACTTGCTGACAGTTTCATCCTTCAGAAAGCTTTTGATATATTCGTGCTATTTAAGGTAACGGGTAGAGAGTAGAAACTGTCTTCCTGTAATGCTATTTTTTATTGACACATGTTCAAATAGTTTATCTAAGGATATATTTCCTCTGGAACCTTCCGTAAATTCAAGCTTTTTCAAGCAACTATTGAAAGTGTAAGTTGTCAAAAGTTTTATTTCGGTCTACTTTCCTAGCCTCCAGGACGTGTTCGAAAAGCTTGGAGCATCTGTCCCTCCGTATTCGTTTAATTTATGAAAAGTTTCCTAAAAACCTCAAACATAAATACCTGTCAAAAATTTGGCATATGTAGAATATCATCTGACGGCAATAACTTTTTTTTCTCACACGTTCAAAAAATTGATGTCTTCTGTTCATACCCAACATCTCTCGATTCTAGCTAGGTCAATTCCCCACCCAGCTTAGGAGTTTTCATCGCTTCACTACCCATACGTAATGCACATGCGTCAGCGTGAGTCCTTGAAATGGTGAGATTTACATTTCAATGTAAAGATAAGTTGGAATTATTTTTTCAAAGAGTCATTTTTCTTCCTTTTTTGCTGTTTCTGAAGTTCTGGTTACTTTAGAAAATATACCTGACCGGTAATGACCCTGGAAGTTGTCAACTAAGACACAGTTCTTATCCTATCATGTATTGCCGACTTAAATGTAGACGAATAGTGCCTAATTATATGTCTCATTTATTTGAACAATTTTTACTTAACACTACTGTTGTCATTTCCATCATTTGAGAGGCATTATTAGGTTTTTAACTTCGACTTCCTGACATTAAAATATTCAGCTCGTGTTCTACCTATTTCATTGTAATCGAGTTCCAGCTAGTGTTTGAATTATATGTTTTACAGTTTGGTATCCAGAACATTCTGTTCGAAAGCCAGGTCATCACTAAACTCAGCGGTCCTTCTGTGCCTCTTTTTCCTTCTTTTAGAAAGCTTTGTGTTTACAGCTGCTTGTACATGTCTTCCTGTACAACATAAAGCCAGTGCTCGTCGAAACTCAGCAATTCTTAATGCGTAAAAAATTGGATTGACAAAGGAGTTAAAGTAGTTGAAAAGGTTTACCATATCATAAAATCGTCTTGGTACATGGAAAACCCAAACAAACATTAGAAAGTTTAACAAAACTAACGGCAGCCAAGCGAGTAAAGTAAGGCCAGATACAATTAACAAAGTCTTTGTTAAGCGCTTGTTTTGTAAGTCTCGGCTTTCTTGATGTGAAGCGGCGACTCTTTCAGTTTGAAACTTTTGCCAAATACCAATGTTACAGCCACATGTGATTAAAATGAGAATCAAAGTGTATGGCCCCCAAAAAACCAGAGTGTGCTTGTAAGAAAACAACAGGTTTGAACCGGTCCACATTGCAGAAATAAGGAGAGCTAGTGCCCACACTGAAAATATAGCAATGCGATATGCTTGTGTCGATAATGTTCGATGCTTAAACGGCCAACGTATGGCGTAAAATCTTTCACACGTTATGAACACTGCAGAAATAAGAGAGGCCTGTGAGAAAGCTGTGTCAACGATCATGTAGGGAATTAAGATAGGCTTGTTGGTCCATAAGTTTCCAATGAACATGGTCCATAGGCGGAACTTATACCCGACATTGTAAATGTATACTGGTAAACTCAAAGCTCCTAGGAACAGATCAGCAAACGCCATATTGACGACTAGAAACAAATATTTCTTGCGAATATTTTTGTTCTTCGCAAAAATAACTATGGTGAGTAAGTTTCCCACGACAACTAGAATAAATGTTAGCGTAAAAGCGCTGCACAATGCAATGCCTTCCACCTGAGTGCGATCATATGCATCATTTGTGTCGTTTCGTCGGCTGACATCAGCAGAAGACGACGAAGACGTTTTGTTCATTTTGAGATGATACTGAGACAACGATGAAGAAGCCAGGGTACAACATATGTTTTGTGCCTCTTTACTGTTCACTGACCAATTACGAATGCAAGCACTCCACTGACTGTGACACCTTATTGATGACAAATATCGCCCATTGAGTTGCGGAGGAGGAAGTTTTTTTCTCTTTGTAAATTTCTCTTAATAAAAATGATGCATGTTTTAACATGCACCTGCAGCTGTCACTTAAAGTGTTTATTTTCCTTCAGTGCGGTGCCTGTATAAGTGTGCGCGTTCTGATTGGTGAGCCATTGTTACATAGATGAAGAGCTCTCACTGCTGTTTGTTTATCATGCAAACAGGCTTTGTGTTTGGGTTTCGCTTTACAGTACAAACAAGGGTGCCGCTTATGGGAAAAAGTTATTAAAAACCGTGCTGATCTCAGTTAGATGTCGAACTCGGTCTTTATCATTTAAACTTTTCAAATCTTTGCTAAAAAAAAAAAAAAACCTGGACTTCAATGAACAACGGTTCAATTTATCATAAATAATGAAGAAACTCTTCATTTCAGTTCCAATATTGGACTTTCTCATCTAAAATTGGTTTTCATGACCTCGCCGGGATAAAAAAAACTTGTCATTTTTAAAGCAGCCGAGGCAACCCTTCCATTACATACTAACTACTACACATTTCCTTGTAAATTAGTGACAAGAATTTCCTGTTAAATCGAGATAGCAACTTCTACTTTATTACTTTGAATATTCTTATTACATTTCTGAAACGAATAATGAAATGGAAAATTAACTACTTTCTGTAGTCCCCCCTCCCCCTTATAACTTTGTTGCTGACGACTGACCCCCCTCCACTTCCCGTTAAAACCATGTGATCCCCCTCCAAATTCTCCACCCTCCATCATTGAAAAGACTGGTGTTCAGGGGTAAATGTGAAATATGAAAACAACATATTTACGCACAAAGAGCAAATGTAGGAGTATTCAGAATATCTGTCTGCTTAATAGTTTAGTTGTCCTCTATCTCAGGAGAACCAGCGAGCATCAGAAAGAATCAAAAGGTCATAAGGTCCTACACCGCTGTAAAGCGGTTCCACTTCCTCCTATACCTGTATCTCTGACCGGAAAGTCTGAAAATTTCCCCACTTGCCTGCCTACTACTAAACTCATTTCGCTCTGAACAACAGCTAACGTTACGTTCGGAACGTCAGCTTTACAAATTCTCTATGGTGGCCAATTCACATGATCAACTCAGTTGCTAAAACCAAATTATCATGTAATTCTTTCCCCCCCCCTCCCTCAAAACCATAGTTTCTTAGTTGTAGTAGTTGAAACTGAACCCCTTTACCAAAAGACTCACCTATCAATGAGAGTTTCTACGAAATTAAGCACAAAAGAAACTGATGGAAGCATACAGCCTCAGGTTACCACCTTTATAATATAGAAGACCAACCTAAATCGTCGAGTAGTCCTTCATTCCCAGCAATATCCGTTGCGTGGGGCAACAGACATAGGCGCAAAAAAGAAAGAAATACTCGATGCTGCGGAAATTCTGGGAAGAAAATCAACGCTCTACAATCAAATTCTAAGCGCATCTTTGCCAAAAAATCTCAATTGCATTGCACTGAAGTGCTGTGTTATTTTTTCCTTTTTAGCCTCTTCAGGTCGTTAAAATCCTCCCTCGGTTGAATTATTCTTCAACCGTTAGCTTTGAAGCGTCTCAGGCTGAATTTGGAAAGCCAAGTACAGTCAAACCTACATTTATGACGCGGCACCGTATTTAGCGGTCAACCTGTATGTAACGGTCGGTTTTTAAAGTTCCGAAATTTGTTCTCCTTTACTACTGTAATTTCTCAACTCTATTAAGCGGTCACCTCTATTAAGCAGTCGTGCTCACCCTTCACTGAGTTCTAGCGACTTGTTTATCTTCCACCTGTATTGAACGGTTACTCAGAGCGGAGTCGCTTATATTAAACTAAGAATTCTCCCAGTTCAAGCAAGACTTACTCCATGTTTTTCTCCTGAAATCAATGTTGGTAATATTTTTGCGCGAGCTTTTGTACATTAAGTGGTCAGTAAGAGAATGTAAAAAAATACTCTTGTGACATAAAATGGCGGTTTTGTATCGTTTTTACTTCATCTCTATTCTGTGGAACCTTCCGTGAATCTAGACTTTTTCAGGCGACTACCGAAAGTGTAAGTTTTCAAAATTTTTTATTTCGGTCTACTTTCCTAGCCTCCAGGACGTGTTTGAAAAGCCTGGAACATTTGCCCCTCCATATTCATTTAATTTATGAAGAGTTTCCTAAAAACCTCAAACATAAATATCTGCAAAAAATTTGGCATATATCGAATATGATCTGACGGTAATACCTTTTTTTTTTTTTTTTTTTTTCCACACACGTTCAAAAAATTGATGTCTTCTGTTTATACCCGATATCTCTCGATTCTAGCTAAGTCAATTCCCCATCCTGCCTTGGAGTTTTCATCGCTTCACTACCTATACTTAATTGTGCATGCGTCAGCGTGAGTCCTCAAAATAGTGAGATTTAATTACTTTTCCACTCCAAATTTTAACAACTGCATATGAATATCGAGGCGATAAAGTGAATGATACATGCATCTTGATTGGTTCTTCTTTATAATGTATTGTTAGACCAGAGGGAGTATATATTAGTCATATACGACAAATATATTCCACGTTGCCGTGGATCTCTGTAATAGATTACAGAAGATGTCAAAATATGGTAAGAACGTGATTAATGACATCCACGGCTGTGCCTCGTGTGTCACTTTTTTGTTCTTTCCACATGATCGTGTACTAATCTTATAGTAATCGTATACTTCTCTTACAGTAATCGTATACTAATCTTATAGTTTATTTGTTGAACTGTTTCTTTCGTAATCCTACCCTACACCACATGGAGTCTTTGGTGCAAACACGTTTGGTACATCTGTTCTAACTCTTCCTCCTTACGGATTCTTTGTCATACAAATTACAATGTTTAATGTTACTTTTCTGCCATTTTCCAATATCTTTAATGAGAAATGGAAAGTCCTCAGTTAGCATTATGTGTTTGAATGATGTGTTTTACATTTTGGTATCCATAACATCCTGTTCGAAAGCCGGCAGCCAAGCGAGTAAAGTAAGGCCAGATACAATTAACAAAGTCTTTGTTAAGCGCTTGTTTTGTAAGTCTCGGCTTTCTTGATGTGAAGCGGCGACTCTTCCAGTTTGAAACTTTTGCCAAATACCAATGTTACAGCCACATGTGATTAAAATGAGAATCAAAGTGTATGGCCCCCAAAAAAACATAGTGTACTTGTAAGAAAATAATAGGATTGAACCGGTCACGGTTGCGGAAATAAGGAGAGCTAGTACCCACACTGAAAATATGGCAATGCGGTATGCTTGTGTCGATAAGTTCCGATGCTTAAACGGCCAACGTATGGCGTAAAATCTTTCACACGCTATGAACACTGCAGAAATAAGAGAAGCCTGCGAGAAAGCTGAGTCAATGATCATGTAGGGAATAAAGATAGGCTTGTCGGTCCATAAGTTTCCAACGAACATGGTCCATAGGTGGAACTCATACCCGACATCGTAAATGTATACTGGTAAACTCAAAGCTCCTAGGAACAGATCAGCAAACGCCATATTGACAACTAGCAACAAATATTTCTTGCGAATATTTTTGTTTTTCGCAAAAATAGTTAGGGTGAGTAAGTTTCCCACGACAACTAGAATAGATGTTAGCGTTAGAGCGCTGCACAACACAATGCCAACCCCCTGAGTACCATCATATGCATCATTTGTATCGTTTCGTCGGCTGACACTAGCAGAAGACGTCGAAGACGTATTGGTCATTTTGAGACAACGATGAACAAGCCTGGTTGCAACATATGTTGTGTTCCTCTGTACTGTTCAATGACCAGTTAGGAATGCTAGCGCTCCACTGACTGTGACTTAAGACTGTGACTTGCTTCATATCTCGATGAACGCACAGCTGACGTATGAACCAATTGTTTTATAACATTTTAAACCCGATGGAAAATTATTTCGCGAAGGATATGTTTGCCGACGTCATGAGCGTGCACAATAGGAAGTTTTCTTTGAAAATTTCTCTTAATAAAAATGATGATCTTTATGACCGTTATTACAGAAAATTAATATGTGACAGCTACGGGTGCATGTTTTGACAAGCATCTGCAGTTGTCTCTTAAAAGTGTCTATTTACCCTTAGTGGGGTGCTTGTATAAATGGTAATTTAGTGTTAACAACTGGGTTGAAAACGTAAATTAGCCACCGTAAAGGGTAAAAAAGCTGACGTTTCGAGCGTTAGCCCTTCGTCAGAGCGATTGACGAAGGGCTAACGCTCGAAACGTCAGCTTTTTTACCCTTTACGGTGGCTAATTTACGTTTTCAACCCAGTTGTTAACACTAAATTACCTGCTATACTCTCCCACCGACGCAGCACCACAGTTTCTTTAGAAACTTACCCCTTTATTCGCTTGTATAAATGCACGCGTTCTGATGGGTGAGCCATTGTTAAATAGATGTAGAGCTCTCAGCGTCGTTTGTTTATACCGCAAGCAGACCGTTGAGTTTGGATTTCGCCTTACGGCGCAGACAATAGTGCCGCTTATTGGAAAAAGTTATTAAAAACCGTGCTGATGTCAGTTAGGTATCGAACTCGGTCTTTATCATGTAAATTTTTCAAATCTTTGCTAAAAAAACTAAACAAAACAAAACATGCACTTCACTGAGCAACGGTTCAATCTGTAAGTAATCACATGAATTTGAGTGCAATTTGGAATAAACAAGCAGGAGTAAATTTGTGGTCTGTGCAAAAATTAACAAGTGCTTGTTTATTCCAAATTGCACTAGAACAATCATGTGATTACGTGTTAATAACATACATGGAAAATACGAGATTGCCTATCATAATTAAGCAAAAGCAAAGCGCGCGCATCAAGTGCAAAAATAATAATTTATTCAAACCGTGCGTTCGGTCAAATTAATCGCGTACGATCAAAACAATAATATGCAGTTATATCTTCACATCTTTAAGGCGCAAAAAAGTTCTAAGTCCGGCTAAACAGTTCAAGGAATTGTTCAGTCTGTGTCCGAATCACTTTCGATGAAATGGAATCATCGTTTCCGAGGTTTAACCATGTTTGTTTTTAATCTCGGCGTTGGATCGCTCGAGCAAAGTGTTAAGCTGGGTCCGCTTGTAATTTTTGATTTCCTTGGCAATTCCCTTCTCTAAAAACCACTTTTTCCAAACCAACAACCAAAATGCAGTGCTTTTTACAGTGTTTTCGTTGTTTGAGCGGTTTTTCAGCTGCGGTGGCGAAAGGAAACCTACTTAAAACGCCGGCCATTGTTTCGCTCGCAAATTTTCAAATTTTGTTGCGACATCTAACGCTCGCATTTGATTGGCTACCTGTGAGTTTCTTTGACTATTGACCGATCAGAATGCCTGATTTGTTATTTTCGTTGCACTGAATCAACCCTCTTCTACTCTGAATTAACTCTCTTCTGCACTGAATTACCTGAAAACTGCATTTATCTTAACCAATCAGAACCGAGTAATTTTTTCATGTATATTATTAATCATAAAAATTGAAGAAACTCTACATTTCAATTCCAATATTGGACTTTCTCATTAAAAAAATAGGTTTGATGACCTAGCTGGGATAAAAGAAAAAAAACTTGACATTTTTATAGCAGCCAAGGCAACCTTTCCATTATATGCTAAGCTGTATAACCCGCGTTCTAAACAAGTGGGTATTCATTTAATGTGTGGATATTGTAGGGAGAAGTTACATGTTGAGCACTTCTGGGAATTTAAGGGTTAAGCTAAGTTTCCCGATCTCTTAATGTAAACATTCTTTGATCATGCAAATTGAAGCATGGTGAGCCTGGAAAGGTCGGTTTATGATGGTCAATGCCCTTCTTGGGTCTGACATCTTTGTAACATATATCTATGCACAAAAGAATATAAAGTCTTCTATATTCTCTTGTTGTGCATTACCATCTTTATATGAAACTCTCCATTTTCACAATTCTATTCTGCTCTGGTTATTTGAGTATAGAGTACTCTTAATAAGTGAAACAATACAGATTTATTATTTTTATTTCTATTTTATATATAATTCTGTTATCATATTTACAGTCGACTAGTGGACCAACAACGACTGCAAAAACAAAGTCGGGGCGAGGTGGGAGGCAGTATTATGCGGAAAAAGAAATTGATTACAATAAAAACATCACTTCTCCACTGCTGGAACATCTATTGAATGGGATCCCCTAATCTGACAGAAATTAATTCATGAGGAGCCCTATGTACCCTAAGATAGGGTACATAGACATGCACCGCCTAAGGTAATGGGTTCTAAGGTCGGGGGGAGAGGAACCTGGTAATAGGCTCAATTTTTGTTGTGTATGGCCGCTGACCTATCAGAACCCCTACCGCATTATAGTCTATTCTGTAGCCAATTATAGACCCCATCTTAGTCACTTTTGGTGATACGGTAACAAAATTTAACCGAGATTCTTCTTCTTATTTTTAAATCCCTACTTACCAGAAATTTTCTTCATTCCAAAGTCCCGAAAATATGTGCCCCAATATATGAACTCTATTTAAAACGCAATCCAGTCTATGGCATGTACAGTCAATCCCAGTCGTGAAAATAAGCATACCCTATCCATCGATCGGAAAACGTGTATGGATTTGATCATTCTGGTCGTAAATTGATGGTAGTCTGTAAGAGAATGATATGTAGGAGAACATACTAAAGTCATTTTCGTTTCAACTCCGATGAAACCAAAGGGAAAGACAATAGAGAGAGAGAGAGAGAGAGGAGGGGGGATACTTCGGTCAATTTTTACCGAGTATGTACCACTGGCCTCTCAACCTATTCCGTGACTAATTACAGACACAATCGTAGTCATTTTTGAACATATGTAACTTTCCTGATCCCAACTTAGTCATTTTCTGGTTATGCATCTACTTTATAAAGCCTGTAAAGTAGATCATCCTAAAACGAATTGATTCATTTGTTAAACAGGATGCAGATCACTTGATTTTTTACCTACATTAAAAACATTTTGGTGCATTTGGAACTTTTACATGAGGTAAAACAATACAAATATTATGGTGCATTTGAATCTTACAATTTTCGCATCCCTACTTAAAGCAATTTTCTTATCCTTAAAATCCCGAAAATGTGCGACCCCATTCTAGTAACTCTATTGATATAGTCAATCCAGTCGTGAAAATGCGACCTCACCCAGCGGCACATCCCCATTACCAGGAAGTACCCACCGAGTATTTTTTCCAGCTTGAAGATCATGACGCATGGCATATCCGAAGTCCTTACAGAGAGGCTGCAATCAATCTCTGACTTCCTAACAATTTCATCCTTCAGAAAGCTATTGATATATTCGTGCTATTCAGGGTAACTGGTAGAGAGTAGAAGCTTTTTTCATGTAATGCCATTTTTTATTGACACATGTTCAAATAGTCTATCTAAGGATACTTTTCCTCTGGAAACTTGCGTAAATTCAAGCTTTTTAAGGCGACTATTGAAAGTGTAAGTTGTCAAAAGTTTTATTTCGGTCTACTTTCCTAGCCTCCAGGACGTGTTTGAAAAGCTTGGAACATCTGTCCCTCCATATTCGTTTAATTTATGAAAAGTTTACTAACAACCTCAAACAGAAATACTTGACAAAAGTTTGGCATATATCGAATACCATTTGACGGTAATCTCCATTTTTCTTTCACACAGGTTGAAAAAATTGATTTCTTCTGTTTATACTCGACATCTCTCGTTTTAGGTCAATTCCCCTTCCTGGTTAGGAGATTTCCTCGCTTTATTTCGCATACTTGATTGCGCATACATCAGCGTGAGTCCTTGAAGTGAGGAGATTTACATTTCAGTGTGAAGATAAGTAGGAATTACTTTTTCCACTTCAAATTTTATTAACTGCATATGAATATAGACGCTATAAGCTGAATAATACATGCATTTTTGATTGATTCTTTGGCATATCTATTGTCAGACTAGAGAAAGTGCAAAGAGCAACAGCCCGTTTTTGTACAAACGATTACCGATGACTGGTCGTCAATCGTCACGTCCATGCTAGAAAAGAGGTACTTGTACTCTTGTAGAAAGGAGAAAAAAATCTCGCTTGATCTTCATGAATAAAATTATTTATGGTTTAGTTGACATTAAGATTACCGCTATTTAAATTTAAGTGATGAGACTCGTATCAGGAGTAGCCATAGGTTTAAGCTTCTTGAACCTCACTGTAAGAAAATCAAAATGTTCAAATCTTCCTTTTTTCCCAAGCACTGCTAAAGACTGGAATCAGCTCCTCCCTGATATGCCTAATATTACGTCTCTTACAGAATTTAGGAATGACCTTAGTTCATTACCTTAATAAGAGCGTGTCAATTTGTAGAGTTAACTTTTCATTCTGTATTGTACTTCTTGTAGCTTGCAATTTTTACTTCTATATTTTGTAAGTGGTTGGTGTGTTGCTCAATCGTCTTTTCCCGACCTAATTGAGATGATTGATTGATTGGCTGATTGAGGACAGACGCAAGGATGGCGTCACCATTAACAACATTTTACTTTTCAGTCTGATACGACAAATATGTTCCATGTTACCGTGAGTGTCTACAGAGATAGATTACAAAAGATGTCAAAATGTGGTAAGAACATGAGGTGTAAGCAAGGGTTAGGACAGACTGGAGAAGAAGTGCAAAAATTACTAACTTTTTTTTGTGCCCCTGCTCCCCTTACGTGTGACTCGCGCTTCACGCTCACCTCAGTTGTGTTTTCTTCCATTCGCTTCAATAATAATAAACATTAGGCCTCTTCGGCAGGCTATCAACTCCCAAACTCATAATCTCACTTTAAGACTCTACAACATACACATACATAACATTCTTTGACATAAGTAGAAACATAAAGGCGTGATTATATAGACAAGGCCGTCTCTTCGATACTTAAATTGAAACGTGAAAGAATGGTGCCTTATTCAATGTCTCATTTCGCAGAAAAGGTTGCAGTTATTCATCGTGATGAATATTTAATATTTAATGTCTCATTTGTTTGAATAATTATACTTAACACTACCAATGTCATTTTCATCATTTTAGAGGCATTGTTAGGTTTTTAACTTCAACTTCCTGACATTAATAAAATATTTAGCTCGTGTTCTACCTATTTTCGTCTTAATCGAGTTTCTAGCTAGTGTTTGAATGATGTGTTTTACAGTTTGGTATCCATAACATCCTGTTCAAAAGCCAGTTCAATACTAAACTCAGTATCCAGAACATCCTGTTCGAAAGCCAGTTCACGACTAAACTCAGTATCCATAACATTCTGTTCGAAAGCCAGTTCACGACTAAACTCAGTATCCATAACATCCTGTTCGAAAGCCACTTCACGACTAAACTCAGTATCCATAACATCTTGTTCGAAAGCCACTTCACGACTAAACTCAGCGGTCGTTCTGTGCCTCTCTTTCCTTCTTTTAGAAAACTTTGTGTCTACAGCTGCTTGCACATGTCTTCCTGTACAACATAAAGCCAGTGCTCGTCGAAACTCAGCAATTCTTAATGCGTAAAAAATTGGATTTACAAAAGAGTTAAAGTAGTTGAAAAGGTTTACCATATCATAAAATCGTCTTGGTACATGGAAAACCCAAACAAACATTAGAAAGTTTAACAAAACTAACGGCAGCCAAGCGAGTAAAGTAAGGCCAGATACAATTAACAAAGTCTTTGTTAAGCGCTTGTTTTGTAAGTCTCGGCTTTCTTGATGTGAAGCGGCGACTCTTTCAGTTTGAAACTTTTGCCAAATGCCAATATTACAGCCACATATGATTAAAATGAGAGTCAAAATGTATGGCCCCCCAAAAAACACAATGTACTTGTAAGAAAATAATAGGTTTGAACCGGTCACGGTTGCGGAAATAAGGAGAGCTAGCACCCACACTGAAAATATAGCAATGTGGTATGCTTGTGTCGATAAGTTTCGATGCTTAAACGGCCAACGTATAGCGTAAAATCTTTCACACGTTATGAACACTGCAGAAATAAGCGAAGCCTGCGAGAAAGCTGTGTCAACGATCATGTAGGAAATTAAGATAGGCTTGTTGGTCCATAAGTTTCCAACGAACGTGGTCCATAGGTGGAAATCATGCCCGACATCGTAAATGTATACTGGTAAACTCAAAGCTCCTAGGAACAGATCAGCAAACGCCATATTGACGACTAGAAACAAATATTTCTTGCGAATATTTTTGTTCTTCGCAAAAATAACTATGGTGAGTAAGTTTCCCACGACAACTAGAATAAATGTTAGCGTTAAAGCGCTGCACAATGCAATGCCTTCCACCTGAGTGCCATCATGTACATCATTTGTATCGTTTCGTCGGCTGACACCAGCAGAAGACGACGAAGACGTTTTGTTCATTTTGAGATGATACTAAGATAACGATGAAGAAGCCAGGGTACAACATATGTATTGTGCCTTTTTACTGTTCACTGACCAATTACGAATGCAAGCACTCCACTGACTGTGACACCTTATTGATGATAGAGATCGCCCATTGAGTTGCGGAGAAGGAAGTCTTTTTCTCTTTGTAAATTTCTCTTAATAAAAATTATGCATGTTTTAACATGCACCTGCAGCTGTCACTTAAAGTGTTTATTTATAGGATACATGGACATGCACCGCCTAAGGCAATGGGTTTTGAGCTTGGGGGAGGGGAATTTGAAAATAGGGTCAATTTTTGTTGCGTATGGGCTGCTGACCTATCAGAACCCCTACCGCATTATAGCGGAGCTCGCAGAGCGTAGCCTCATAATTATACAAAATAGTAGTAACCCATCAAGCCGAAAAAATTTGGATGTACGACCGTACGACCGTACAAGGTGCTACTTTTAACATGCGTGGTCAACTGATTCAAAGAGTCATTTTTGTTCAGTCCAGTGGTCAGTGCACTGGGCTCCGAGTCGGTTGAACCGTTGTTCATTGAAGTGCAGGGTTTTTTTTTTTAATTTTTCTAGCAAAGATTTGAAAAGTTTAAATGGTAAAGACCGAGTTCGACATCTAACTGAGATCAGCACGGTTTTTAATAACTTTTTTCCATAAGCGGCACCCTTGTCTGTACAATATATCAACTCTATTGAAAACGCAATCCAGTTTATAGTCAACTCCAGTCGTGAAAATAAATATACCCTATCCATCGATCGGAAAACGTATATGGATTTGATCATTCTGGTCGTAAATTGATGGTAGTCTGCAAGAGGATGATATTTCGGATGACATACTAAAGTCATTTTCGCTTCAACTCCGATGAAACCAAAGGGAAAGACAATAATATCAAATTTCGTCATTCGAGCTGAATTTTGAGGTAAATTTACCAGTTTGTCTTTGGTTCTGACGCGTATTTATGCTAAGCGCGATCCAAGTTCAACTTTTAGAGACCAAGTTTGAAAACGAGTGTGGGTCTTGGTTTGAAATAGAGCCAGGTCCTAGGAGAGGAGGGGGGGGGGGTACTTTGGTCAATTTTTATTGAGTATGTACCGCTGGCCTCTCAACCTATTCCGTGGCCAATTATAGACACCATTGCAATCACGTTTAGGCATATGTGATTTTCCTGATCCCAACTTAGTCACTTTCTGGCATTGCATCTACTTTATAAAGCCTGTTAAGGAGATCATCCTATAACAAATTAATCTATTTGTTAAACAGGATGCAGATCACTTGATTTTTCATCTACATTAAAAACATTTTGGTGCATTTGAAACTTTTACCTGCGGAACAATAATACAAATATTCTGGTGCATTTGGTTCTTACAATTTTCACATCCTTACTTTACCTTTACTACTGTAATTTCTCAACTCTATTAAGCGGTCACCTCTATTAAGCGGTAGTGCTCACCCTTCACTGAGTCCTAGCGGCTTGTTTGTATTATTTCCACCTGTATTGAACGGTCACTCAGAGCGAAACCACTTAAATTAAACTAAGAATTCTCGCAGTTCCAGCAAAACTTACCTCATGTTTTTCTCCCGAAATCAATGTTGGTAATATTTCTGTAAAAATATTCTCGTGGTTGTCGCTTAGAATATAAAATGACGTTTTTTATCGTTTGTTACAACATCTCTATTCTGTGGAACCTGTATTTAGGCGGTCAATCCGCCATTCCCCGTTAAATACAGGTTTGACTGTACTACCAACTGCGTTTCTTGACGTTCTCTAATCAATCTCTAACTTGCTGACAATTTCATCCTTCAGAATGCTATTGATATATTCGTTCTATTTACGGTAATTGGTAGAGAGTACATACTGTCTTCCTGTAATGCTTTTTTTTAATGACACATGTTCAAATAGTTTATCTAAGGATACATTTCATCTGGAACCTTCCGTAAATTCAAGTTTTTTCAAGCAACCATTGAAAGTGTAAGTTTTCAAAAGAATTATTTCGGTCTACTTTCCTAGCCTCCAGGTCGTGTTTGAAAAGCTTGGAACATCTGTCCCCCCATATTCGTTTAATTAATTAAAAAGTTTCCAAACAACCTCAAACATAAATACCTGCCAAAATTTAGCATATATCGAATATCATCTGACGGTAATTGCCATTTTTTTTCACACACGTTCAAAAAATTCATTTCTTCTGTTTATACTCGACATCTCTCGATTCTAGGTCAATTTCCCTTCCCGGTTAGGAGATTTCATCACAGTAAAAATTTGCTGTTTCTGAAGTTCTGGTTTCTTTAGAAAATATACCTAACCGGTAATGACTCTGGAAATTGTCAACTGAGACACAGTCTCGTCTTGTCTCGTTAATTTAAACAATTTTTACCTAACACTACCGTTGTCATTTCCATCATTTTAGAGGCATTACTAGGTTTTTAACTTCAACCTCCTGACATTAAAATATTCAGCTCGTGTTCTACTTATTTCATTTTAATCGAGTTTCTAGCCAGTGAATTATGTGTTTTACATTTTGGTATCCAGAACATTCTGTTCAAAAGCCACTTTATGACTAATCTCAATATCCATAACATCTTGTTCAAAAGCCAGTTCACGACTAAACTCAGTCGTTCCGTGCCTCTCTTTCCTTCTTTTAGAAAGCTTTGTGTCTCTTTCCTTCTTTTAGAAAGCTTTGTGTTTACAGCTGCTTGCACATGTCTTCCTGTACAACATAAAGCCAGTGCTCGTCGAAACTCAGCAATTCTTAATGCGTAAAAAATTGGATTGACAAAAGAGTTCAAGTAGTTGAAAAGGTTTACCATATCATAAAATCGTTTTGGTACATGGAAAAACCATGTGTCAACAATGAAGTAGTAAATTAAGATAGCCTTGTTGGTCCATAAGTTTCCAACGAACGTGGTCCATAGGCGGAATCCATAACCGACATCATAAGTGTATACTGGTAAACTCAAAGCTCCTAGGAACAGATCAGCAAACGCCATGTTGACAACTAGTAACAAATATTTCTTGCGAACATTTTTGTTCTTCGCAAAAATAACTATGGTGAGTAAGTTTCCCACGACAACTAGAATAAATGTTAGCGTTAAAGCGCTGCACAATGCAATGCCTTCCCCCTGAGTGCGATCATATGCATCATTTGTGTCGTTTCGTCGGCTGACACTAGCAGAAGATGACGAAGACGTATTGGTCATTTTGAGATGATACTGAGACAAAGATGAAGAAGCCTGGTAATCCACAAACCTAACAACCCAGGTCGACCCATCGTTTCTGCCTGTAGTTGTCCCACTGAACTTATTTCCAGCTATTTAGACAAAATTATGGCACCTATCGTCAAAACTCTACCGTCTTACATTAAGGACAGCCAACACGCACTTGAAATTTTTCGTGACTTTAGTTTCCTCGACCAAAACAAACTTATTTTCACCATGGATATAACATCTCTTTACACTGTCATTCCCAATGACGAAGGTCTCCGGGCCCTCAAACATTTTTTTGATCTACGCACTGTTAAGCAACCTAGCTCTGAAACACTACTCCGTCTGACCGAACTAGTACTCACACTCAATTGTTTTTCATTCGGTGGTAACTACTACAAACAAACTAATGGCGTGGCCATGGGTACTAAAATGGGACCCAGCTACGCCAATCTTTTGGAAGGTTTTATCGAACATCAATTTTTTAGCCAAGACCACGGCCCAAAACCTCAACTCTACGGCCGCTACATTGACGATTGCATCGGCGCTACCTCCTCTACCAAGGAGGAGCTCACTCAATTTATAACCGCCGTCAATTCCTTTCATCCGGCTCTTAAATATACCTGGGAAATTTCCGACACTTCTTTGGCTTTTCTAGACATCAACATTTCAATTGAAGGCAACGGCTTATGTACTAGTGTTTACTACAAACCTACAGATTCACATAGTTACTTGTTGTATTCATCCTCACATCCATCACACGTCAAGAACTCCATACCTTTTTCACAGTTTCTCAGACTTCGTCGTTTATGTAGTGACGACTCTGATTTTTCCGAAAAATCAGAGGCAATGTGCCAGTTTTTCGATAAGCGCGGCTATCCTGTTTCTGTCGTTCAAGCGGGCTACCACCGTGCCCAACAAATCGATTGACAGGCAGCACTACAAACGGCCGAGAAGGAGAACACTGACCGCATTCCATTTACTCTTACATTTCACCCTCACAACCACGCAGTTAAATCTATCATTCTTAAAAATTTTAAATTACTCCAAAACGATTCAGAGACTGGCACTATCTTTTCGCAACCCCCACTTATTTCATTCAAACGTGACAAAAACATAGGCAACTTTTTAGTCAGGAGTTCATTTCAAACCTATGACCAATCTGGAACTTTTAAATGCGCTCGCTCACGATGCAAAACTTGTCCTTTCATTCATAACGTAGAGAAAATATCGGGACCCAAAAGATCCATTAAGATCATTGATCACTTTACGTGTACCTCCGCCAATGTTATTTACTGCATAACTTGCACTTATTGCAATAAGTTATACATCGGCGAAACAGGAAGACGACTGGGTGACCGATTCCGAGAACACCTTCGCGATGTGGAAAGAAATGACAAGGACGCATCCAAACCAGTCGCTAGACACTTTAATCTTCCTTATCATTCTAAACAGCATATGGCAGTTTGCGGCCTTTCCTTACATCTAGGCAGTTCGGAAAGCCGTAAAACACTAGAACAAAAATTTATATTCCAAATCGGCACCCTTAATCCCCACGGAATCAACGAGCGCTTTTCATTCAACTAATTTATTCCTGTTTTCTCGTCACCATATTCCCACCAATGGCGTAGCTCCACTTTTTACATATAAATCCACACACAACCCACAATTCCTGTAATCGCTCTGACGAAGGGCTAACGCTCGAAACGTCAGCTTTTTTACCCTTTACGGTGGCTAATTTACGTTTTCAATCAGTTGTTAACACTACATTACCTGGTTGCAACATATGTTGTGTTCCTCTGTACTGTTCACTGACCAATTACGGATGCAAGCACTCCACTGACTGTGACACCTTATTGATGACAGATATCACCCATTAAATTGCGGAGGATGAAGTTTTTTTTCTCTCTTTGTAAATTTCTCTTAATAAAAATGGTGATCTTTATGACCGTTATTACTGAAAAGTAATATGTGACAAGTACAGGTGCATGTTTCGACAGGCACCTGCAGTTGTCACTTAAAAGTGTTCATTTTCCCTGAGCGGTGCTTGTATAAATGCACGCGTTCTGATAGGTGAGCCATTGTTAAATAGATGTAGAGCTCTCACCGTCGTTGGTTTATCCCGCAAGCAGGCCTTTGTGTTTGGATTTCGCCTCAAGGCACAGACAAGGGTGCCGCTTATGGAAAAAAGTTATTAAAAACCGTGCTGATCTCAGTTAGATATAGAACTCGGTCTTTGCCATTTAAACTTTTCAAATCTTTGTTAAAAAAAACAAAACAAAACAAAACCTGCACTTCACTGAGCAACGGTTCAATTTGTATAGGTAATCACACGATTTCGAGTTCAATTTGGAATAAATAAGCAGGAGTAATTTTTTTTAAAGACTAACAAAATTGTGGTCTTTCAAAAAAAATTAACAAGTGCTTGTTTATTCCAAATTGCACGAGAAAAATCATGTGATTACGTGTTAATAATATACATGGAAAAATACGAGATGGCTTATCATAGCGGAGCTCGCAGAGTGTAGCCCCATAATTATACAAAATGGTAGTAGTAACCCATCAAGCCGAAAAAATTTGGATTTACGACCGTGCGACCGTACGACCCACCGTACAAGGTGCTACTTTTAACATGCGTGGTCAACTGTACCGCGGGCACGCCAACGCCTTAGCTTTGTCCAGTAGTCCAGTGGTCAGTGCACTGGGCTCCGAGTCCGACGACCCGTTCATGTATATTATTAATCATAAAATTTGAAGAAACTCTCCATTTCAGTTCCAATATTGGACTTTCTCATTAAAAAAATAGGTTTGATGACCTAGCTGGGATAAAAGAAAAAAAACTTGACATTTTTATAGCAGCCAAGGCAACATTTCCATTACATGGTAACCTGTATAACCCGCGTTCTGAACGAGTGGGTATTCATTTAACCCTTTAACGCCCAACTCCTAAGATCTGATTGCTAATTCTCCCTTCTAACTACTATACATTTCCTTGTAAATTAGTTACAACAATTTGCTGTTAGATCAAGATAGCAACTTCTACCTGATAAGTTTCAATATTCTCTTTACATTTCTGCTGGATAATGTCTGAATATTGGGTTAAGCTAAGTTTCCCGATCTCTTTAATTTAAACATTCTTCGATTATGCAAAGTGAAGCATGGTGAGCCCGAAAAGGTCGGTTTATGATGGTCAATGCCCTTCTTGTGTCTAAAATCTTTGTAACATATATCTATGCACAAGAGAATATAAAGTCTTCTATATTCTCTTGTTGTGCATTACCATCTTTATGTGTAACTCTCCATTTTTACAATTCTATTCTGCTCCGGTTATTTGAGTATAGAGTACTCTTAATAAGTGAAACAATACAGATTTAGTATTTTTATTTCTATTTTAATATATAATTCTGTTGTCATATTTACCGTCGACTAGTGGACCCACAACGACTGCAGAAACAAAGTCGGGGCGAGGGGGGAGGCAGTATTATGCGGAAAAAGAAATTGATTACAATAAGAACATCGCTGCTCCACTGCTGGAACATCTGTTAAATGGGATCCCCTAGTCAAACAGAAATTAATTCATGAGGAGCCCATGACTCCTCCACATAGGATACATAGATATGCACCGCCTATCAGAACCCCTACCGCATTAAAGTCTATTCTGTAGCCAATTATAGACCCCATCTTAGTCACTTTTGGTGATACGGTAACAAAATTTAACCGCGATTCTTCTAATTATTTTTGAATTTTCTTCACCCCAAATTCCCGAAAATATGTAAACCCAATATATGAACTCTATTGAAAACGCAATCCAGTTTATAGTCAACTCCAGGCGTGAAAAATAGGTATACTCTGTCCATAGATCGGAAAACGTGTATGAATTTGATCATTCTGGTCGTAAATTGATGGAAGTCTGCAAGAGGATGACATGTAGGAAGACATACTAAAGTCATTTTCGTTCGAACTCCGATGGAACCAAAGGGAGAGACAATAATATCAAATCGTGTCACTCGAGCTGAATTTTTTAGGTCAATTTACCAGTTTGTCTTTGGCTCTGACGCGTACTTATGCTTAGCGCGAACCAAGTTCAACTTTTAGAGGCCAAGTTTGAAAACGAGTGTGGGTCTTGGTTTGAAATAGAGCCAGAACCTGGGAGAGGGGGGGTACTTTGGTCAATTTTTACCGAGTATGTACCGCTGGCCTTTCAACCTCTTCCGTGGCCAATTATAAACACCATCGCAGTCACTTTTGAGCATATGTGATATTCCTGATCCCAACTTACTCACTTTCTGGTTATTCATCTACCTCATAAAGCCTTTTAAGTAGATCATCCTATGATTAATTGATCCATTTGTTTAACAGGACGCAGATCACTTGATTTTTTACCTACATTAAAAACATTTCGGTGCATTTCAATCTTTTACCTGCGGAACAACAATACAAATATCCTGGTGCATTTGGTTCTTACTATTTTCACATCCCAACTTAACCCAATTTTCCTACCCTTAAAATCCCGAAAATGTGCGACATCTTTCTAGAAACGCTATTAATATAGTCAATCCAGTCGTAAAAAATGCGATCTCATCCAGCGGCACATCCCCATTACCAAGAACTACCCAACGAGTATTTTTTTTCCAGCTGGAAGATCATGACGCATCGCACAAGTCCCTGCAGAGGCTAACTCATCCAACTTTTGAGTTCAGTCGTAAAAAGAGACATTAAAACTTGAAAAATAACATCTTCCAAACAAATTCTGTAACCTCTCATTTAAAGTCGGTCCTGTGTCATAAAATCATGATTTCCGTTTGATTCAAGTGGTTATCAAAGTCATTTAAGTTTAAATTGGACATGAAATTGTCCAAATTTGAGCAATGTTAATCCTGTTTATTTCCTCTTCAAGTGTGCACGACACAGACTCAAATATTTGCAAAATATGAGTGCAGCTTCCACATTTCAAAGAACCACTTTAAAAACGGACGACATCAGAAATTTACAAAATATTTACATTTATAAAAGGTAAGTTTTAAGAAAAACGTTTACGGTAAAATAATGGCAGATGTTTCTGTCAACATAATCCCTTTCCCGATCGTATTTGTCTGTGATTAAAGTAATAAAACAGATGAAATCTAATGAAAAAAGTTTACCGCAATCATTGTTTGTATTTTGTTTGTCGGAATATATCTCCCAAGTGCCGAACAGCTAATAAATAAATATTAAATTCTTGAGTGTGTGTGTCGAAGATATTAGTCTGGTTTTACTGCACTATTATCGCTTAAATGAACTATGCAAATCACGTCCATTTATTTTGGTAAAAGATCCAGTAAATATGTGATGTCATATTGCTCTTTTTAATTAAGATGTTCGAAGTAAATTGGTTGGTAAAAGAAATAAGAAAATATGTATAACTTGTTTATATGCAATCATTGATTGATTGAGTGACAGTGTCCTTTTGGAGAGGATATGAGGTCACGCAGTGACGTGAGTTGTGCATTATATTCGATTACTGGTCGATGTTGAATTTGCATTGACTATCCGAAAAGTCGAGAGCAATCAATTTACGTTGTCTAACTTCAAAGTTCAAGCTTTACAAACAGATCCGCTGCTATTCATTCGGAACCTTTAATCATTACAGTTAAAAATGAAAGAAACAACGGGAAACGAATAATGAAATGGAAAATTAACTACTTTCTGTAGTCCCCCTCCCCCCTTATAACTTTGTTGTTGACGACTGACCCCCCTCCACAACACGATAAAACCATGTGATGCCCCTCAAAATTCTCCATCCTCTATCACTGAAAAGACTGGTGTTCAGGGGTAAATGTGAAATATGAAAAACAACATATTTACGTACAAAGAGCAAACGTAGGAGTATTCAGAATATCTGTCAATATAAATCTTTAATAGTTCAGTTGTGAGGAATGTCCTCTATCACAGGAGAACCAGCGAGCATCAGAAAGAATCAAAAGGTCATAAGGTCATAGAGCGCTGTGAAGCGGTTCCATTTCCTCCTATGCCTGTATCTTTGACCGGAAAGTCTGAAAATTTCCCCACTTGCGTGCCTACTACTAAACTCATTTCGCTCTGAACAACAGCTGACGTTACGTTCGGAACGTCAGCTTTACAAATTCTCTATGGTGGCCAATTCACATGATCAACTCAGTTGCTAAAACCAAATTATCATATAATTCCTTCCCCCTCCGGGAACCATAGTTTCTTTAGAAACTGAAACCGACCCCTTTACCAAAAAACTCACCTATCGGTGAGAGTTTCTACGAAGTTAAGATGGCCATTGGTTACCACCTTTATGACACAGAAGACAGACCTAAGTCGTCAAGCAGTCTCTCATTCTCAGCGATATCCGTTGCGTGAGTAAACAGATGTTGGCGCAAAATAAAAAAACTCGATACTGCGGAAATTCTGGGAAGAAAATCAACGCTCTACAATCAAATTTTTAGCGCATCTTTGCCAAAAAATCTCAATTGCATTGCACTGAAGTGTTGTGTTATTTTTTCTTTTTTTAGCCTCTTCAGGTCGTTAAAATCCTCCCTCGGTTGAATTATTCTTCAACCGTTCGCTTTGAAGCGTCTCAAGCTGAATTTGGAAAGCCGAGTGCAGTCCAACCTGCATGTATTACGCGGCACCGTATTAAGCGGTCACCCTGTATCTAACGGTTGGTTTTCAAAGTCCCGAAATTTGTTGCCCTTTACTACTATAATTTCTCAACTCTATTAAGCGTCGCCTCTATTAAGCGGTCGTGCTCACCCTTCACTGAGTCCTTGCGGCTTGTTTGTATTATTTTTCACTTGTATTGAACGGTCACTGAGAGCGGAACCGTACAGCTCAAACTAAGCGAAGATTTCTCTTTCAAGCAAAATTTCATCCATTTATTTCCCCCGAAATCAATGTTGGTAATATTTTTTACATGAAGTGGTCAGCAAAAGAATGTAAAAATATTCTCTTGGTTGTCACTTATGACATAAAATGGCGTTTTTTTTTTATAACATCTCTATTCTGTGGAGCCTGTATTTAAGCGGTCAACCTGATTTAAGTGGTCAATCCGCCATACCCCGTTAAATACAGGTTTGACTGTATTACCAACTGCGTTTCTTGACGGTCTCCAATCAATCTCTAACTTGCTGACAGTTTCATCCGTCAGAAAGCTATTGATATATTCGTGCTATTTAGGGTAACGGGTAGAGAGTAGAAACTGTCTTCCTGTAATGCTTTTTTTCATTGACTCATGTTCAAATAGTTTATCTAAGGATATATTTCCTCTGGAACCTTCCGTGAACTCAAGCCTTTTCAGGTGACTATTAAAACTGTAAGTTGTCAAAAGTTTTATTTCGGTCTACTTTCCTAGCCTCCAGGATATGTTTGAAAAGCTTGGAACATCTGTCCCTCAATATTTACTTAATTTATGAAAAGTTTCCTAAAAACCTCAAACATAAATACCTGACCGTAATAACTTTTTTTTCACACACGTTCAAAAAATTGATGTCTTCTTGTTTATAACCAACATCTCTCTATTCTAGCTAGGTCAATTCCCCATCCTGCTTAGGAGATTTTATCGCTTCACTTCCCATACTTAATGCAAATATGTCAGCGTGAGTCCTTGAAATGGTGAGATTTACATTTCAATGTAACGATAAGTATGAATTACTTTTTCCACTCAAAATTTTGACGACTGCATATAAATATCGAAGCGATAAAATGAATGATACATGCATCTTGATTGGTTCTTCGTTATAATGTATTGTCAGACTAGAGGGAGTATATATTAGTCATATACGACAAATATATTCCACGTTGCCGTGGATCTCTACAGTAATAGATTAGAGAAGATGTCAAAATGTGGTAAGAACGTGATTAATGACACCCTCGCCTCTGCTTCGTGTGTCACTTTTTTGTTTTTACCACATGATCGTATACTAATCTTATAGTAATCGTATACTTATCTTATAGTTTATATTTTGAACTGTTTCTTTTGTGATCGTATCCTATACCATAAGGTGTCTTTGTGCAGACACCTTTGGTACATCTGTTCGAACTCTTTATCTTTACAAAATTCTTTATCATGCAAATTAAAATTTTTTATATTACTTTTCTTCCTTGTCTAGTATATTTAACGAGAAATAGAAAGTCCTTACTTAGTATTATGCGTAAATGAGCAAGCATTTCTCCGTGTGAGTCAGCGATCAATGGGAGAAACTGGCAAACTATTCTCTTGTTTACTACCATCGGGCAAAGAGCCAGCGTTCCCGTTAATTTTACTGAGGTGAATCGACAATGAAAAAGACAGAAAACATACAACTATAAAACGCAATGAAAAATAAAACAGTAAAGCAGAGGGCTCCATGTCATGAGATCTGACGAAGCTGTTTCCCTAAAATGGAATAAATCTACAACCTAATATCATAATTATATTTTGCGCTTTTCTGCCATTCAAAGAGTTATTTTTCTTCCTTTTTTGCTGTTTCTGAAGTTCTGGTTACTTTAGAAAATATACCTGACCAGTAATGACTCTGGAAGTTGTCAACTAAGACACAGTTCTTATCCTGTCATGTATTGTCGACTTAAATGTACACGAATAGTGCCTAATTATATGTCTCATTTATTTGAACAATTTTTACTTAACACTACTGTTGTCATTTCCATCATTTAAGAGGCATTACTAGGTTTTTAACTTCGACTTCCTGACATTAAAATATTCAGCTCCTGCTCTACCTATTTCATTTTAATCGAGTTCCAGCTAGTGTTTGAATTATGTATTTACAGTTTGGTATCCAGAACATCCTGTTCGAAAGCCAGTTCACGACTAAACTCAATATCTATAACATCTTGTTCGAAAGCCAGTTCACGACTAAACTCAGCGGTCCTTCTGTGCCTCTCTTTCCTTGTTTTGAGAAAACTTTGTGTTTACAGCTGCTTGCAAATGTCTTCCTGTACAACATAAAGGCAGTGCTCGTCGAAATTCAGCAATTCTTAATGCGTAAAAAATTGGATTGACAAAAGAGTTCAAGTAGTTGAAAAGGTTTACTGCATGATAAAATCGTCTTGGTACATGGAAAAACCAAACAAACATTAGTAAGTTTAACAAAACTAGCGGCAGCCAAGCTAGTAAAGTAAGGCCAGATACAATTAACAAAGTCTTAGTTAAGCGCTTGTTTTGTAAGTCTCGGCTTTCTTGATGTGAAGCGGCGCCTGTTCCAGTTTGAAACTTTTGCCAAATACCAATGTTACAGCCACATGTGATTAAAATTAGAATCAAAGTGTATGGCCCCCAAAAAAACATAGTGTACTTGTAAGAAAATAATAGGTTTGAACCGGTCCACATTGCAGAAATAAGGAGAGCTAGTGCCCACACTAAAAATATAGCAATGCGGTATGCTTGTGTCGATAATGTACGATGCTTAAACGGCCAACGTATGGCGTAAAATCTTTCACACGTTATGAACACTGCAGAAATAAGAGAAGCCTGCGAGAAAGCTGTGTCAACGATCATGTAGGAAATTAAGATAGGCTTGTTGGTCCATAAGTTTCCAACGAACGTGGTCCATAGGTGGAATCCATACCCGACATCGTAAATGTATACTGGTAAACTCAAAGCTCCTAGGAACAGATCAGCAAACGCCATGTTAACAACTAGAAACCAATATTTCTTGCGAATATTTTTGTTCCTCGCAAAAATAGTTATGGTGAGTAAGTTTCCCACGACAACTAGAATAAATGTTAGCGTTAAAGCGCTGCACAATGCAATGCTTTCGCCCTGTGTGCGATCATATGCATCATTTGTACCGTTTCGTCGGCTGACACTAGAAGAAGATGACGAAGACTTTTTGTTCATTTTGAGATGATACTAAGATAACGATGAAGAAGCCAGGGTACAACATATGTTTTATGCCTCTTTACTGTTCACTGACTAATTATGAATGCAAGCACTCCACTGACTGTGACATCTTATCGATGACAGAGATCGCCCATTAAATTGCGGAGGACGAAGTTTTTTTCTCTTTGTACATTTCTCTTATTAAAAATGGTGATCTTTATGATGTTATCACTGAAAAGTAATAAGTGACAGCTGTAGGTGCATGTTTTAACATGCCCTGCAACTATCACTTAAAAGTGTTTATTTACCCTCAGTGCGGTGCTTGTATAAATGCACGCGTTCTGATGGGTGACCCATTGTGAAATAGATGTAGAGCTCTCACTGCCGTTTGTTTATCCCGCAAACAGGCCCTGCGTTTGGATTTCGCACAGACAAGGGTGCCGCTTATGGGAAAAAATTATTAAAAATCGTGCTGATCTTAGTAAGATGTCGAACTTGGTCTTTACCACTTAAACTTTTCAAATCTTTGCTTTAAAAAAAAAAAAAACCTGCACTTCAATGAACAACGGTTCAATTTATCATAAAAATTGAAGAAACTCTCCATTTCAGTTCCAATATTGGACTTTCTCATTAAAAATTAGTTTCATGACCTCGCCGGGATAAAAAAAAAACTTGACATTTTTATAGCAGCCGAGGCAACCCTTCCATTACATACTAACTACTACACATTTCCTTGTAAATTAGTGACAAGAATTTCCTGTTAAATCGAGATAGCAACTTCTACTTTATTAATTTGAATATTCTTATTACATTTCTGCTGGATAATGTGTCAATATTGTAGGAAGAAGTTACATGTTGAGCACTTCCGGGAGTTTAAGGGTTAAACTAAGCTTCCCGACCTCTTTGATGTAAACACTCTTTGATCACAACGACTGCAGAAACAAAGTCGGGTTGAGAGGGAGGCAGTATTATGCGGAAAAATAATTTTATTTCAATAAAAAACATCGCTGCTCCACTGCTGGAACATCTATTAAATGTGATCCCCTAATCTGACAGAAATTAATTCATGAGGAGCCCATGACTCCTCCACATAGGATACATAGATATGCGCCGCCTGAGATAATGAGTTCTAGGGTCGGGGGAGGGGAATTTGAAAATAGAGTAAATTTTTGTTGCGTATGGGCCGCTGACCTATCAGAACCCTACCGCATTATAGTCTGTTCTGTGGCCAATTATAGACCCCATCTTAGTCACTTTTGGTGATACGGTAACAAGAATTTAACCGCGATTCTTCTTCTTATTTTTAAATCCCTACGTACCAGAAATTTTCTTCACCCCAAAGTCCCGAAAATATGTAAACCCAATATATGAACTCTACTGAAAACGCAATCCAGTTTATAGTCAACTCCAGGCGTGAAATATAGGTATACCCTATCCATCGATTGGAAAACGTGTATGGATTCGATCATTCCGGTCGTAAACTGATGGTATTCTGCAAGAGGATGACACTTCGGATGACATACTAAAGTCATTTTCGTTTCAACTCCGATGGAACCAAAGGGAAAGACAATTATATTTTCACATCTCTACTTAAAGCAATTTACTTACTTTTAAAATTCCGAAAATGTGTGACCCCATTCTGGTAACTCTATTGACATAGTCAATCCAGTCGTGAAAAATGCGACCTCATCCAGCGGCACATCCCCATTACCAGGAAGTACCCGCCGAGTATTTTTTTCCAGCTTGTAGTTCATGACACATTGCGCCTCCAAAGTCCCTACAGAGGCTAACTCATCCAACTTTTGAGTTCAGTCGTAAAAACCTCTCATTTAAAGTCGGTCCTGTGTCATAAAATCATGATTTCTGTTTGATTAAAGTGGTTATCAAAGTCATTTAAGTTTAAATTGAACATGAAATTGTCAAAATTTGAGCAATATTAATCCTATTTATTTCCTCTTCAAGTGTGCACGACACATACTCAAATATCTGCAAAATATGAGAGCAGCTTCCAAATTTCAAAGAACGGACGACATCAATTACAAAATATTTACATTTATAAAAGGTAAGTTTTAAGCAAAAAGTGGCAGATGTTTCTGTCGGCATGTCGAAATGATAAAACAGATAAAATCTATTGAAATGTGTAACCGTAATCCTTGTTTGTATTTTGTTTGTCGGAATATATCTCCCAAGTGCCGAACAGCTAATAAATAAATATATAATTCTTGAGTGTGCGTGTCGAAGATATTAGTCTGGTTTTACTGCGCTATTATCGCTTAAATGAACTATGCAAATCACGTCCATTTATTTTGGTAAAAAGATCCAGTAAATATGTAATGTCATATTGCTCTTTTTAATTAAGATGTTCGAAGTATTCAGAATATCTGTCAATATAAACCTTTAATAGTTTAGTTGCGAGGAATGTCCTCTATCTCAGGAGAACCAGTGAGCATCAGAAAGAATCAAAAAGTCATAAGGTCAAAGAGCGTTGTGAAGTGGTTCCATTTTCTCCTATGCCTGTATCTCTGACCAGAAAGTCTGAAAATTTTCCCACCTACATGCCTACTACTTAACTCATTTCGCTCTGAACAACAGCTAACGTTACGTTCGGAACGTCAGCTTTACAAATTCTCTATAGTGGCCAATTCACACGATCAACTCAAGACAAGACAAGACAAGACAACTTTATTTTACCAGGGTAGCCCAGTCAGCTGCAAGGCTGGTATCCTTAGGGGCCCTGGGTTCAATAAAAATTACATATAAACATTTACAATAAGATTACAAGGTTAGGTAAAATTTGCTAAAATTTACAAAAGGGGAGAAAAAAAAATCAGATAAAATGTCCTTTAAGAAGGCGTTTAAAAATTGCTAGAGAACTTGCCTCTTTGATTCTGCTTGGCAGTGAGTTAAAAGCTAAACGCCCTGAATTTTTAAAAGTTCGCCCCCCAAGAACAAGATTTGTTTTATCTGGGTGAATATTTCTCCTCTGCCTAGTGTTGTAATTGTGTACATCATTGTTTACCTTAAAATAGTTTTTTAAGTATATAGGAACGAAATTCCGTAAACATTTATATACTAAAATACATTTGTGTATTTTTCGCAGTGTTTCTAAATCTGGCCAATTTACAATATTTCGGGCTGTCCTTGTACTTTTCTGACAGGTGACGATTTTCGCGGCTCGATTTTGTAATCGTTGCAGACTAGTGATACTGCTCTCGGGTAGTTCACCCCAGGCTGTATCTGCGTAACTAAAAATTGGTTCAATAATGCATAAATTCATAATGCAATAACTCAATTGCTAAAACCAAATTATCATGTAATTCTTCCCCCCCCCTCCCGGAACCATAGTTTCTTTAAAAACTGAAACCGACCCCTTTACCCAAAAACTCACCTATCGGTGAGAGTTTCTACGAAGTTAAGTTGGCCATTGGTTACCACCTTTATGACACAGAAGACCGACCTAAGTCGTCACGCAGTCTCTCATTCTCAGCGATATCCGTTGCGTGAGCCAACAGATGTAGGCGCAATATAAAAATACTCGATGCTGCGGAAATTCTGGGAAGAAAATCAACGCTCTACAATCAAATTTTAAGCGCATCTTTGCCAAAAGATGTCAATTGCATTGCACTGAAGTACTGTGTTATTTTTCCCTTTTTTAGCCTCTTCAGGTCATTAAAATCCTCCCTCGGTTGAATTATTCTTCAACCGTTAGCTTAAAAGCGTCTCAAGCTGAATTTGGAAAGCCGAGTACAGTCCAACCTGCATGTATTACGCGGCACCGTATTAAGCGGTCACCCTGTATCTAACGGTCGGTTTTCGAAGTCCCGAAATTTGTTGCCCTTTACTACTGTAATTTCTCAACTCTCTTAAGCGGTCGCCTCTATTAAGCGGTCGTGCTCACCCTTCCCTGAGTCCTTGCGGCTTGTTTGTACTATTTTCCACTTGTATTGAATGGTCACTGAGAGCGGAACCGTACAGCTCGAACTAAGCGAAGAATTCTCTTTCAAGCAAAATTTAATCCATTTATTTCCCCCGAAATCAATGTTGGTAATATTTTTGCGCAAGTTTTTTACATGAAGTGGTCAGCAAAAGAATGTAAAAATATTCTCTTGGTTGTTACTTATGACATAAAATGGGGTTTTTTTATCGTTTTTTATAACATCTCTATTCTGTGAAGCCTGTATTTAAGCGGTCAACCTGATTTAAGCGGTCAATCCGCCATACCCCGTTATATACAGGTTTGACTGTATTACCAACTGCTTTTCTTGACGGTCTCCAATCAATCTCTAACTTGCTGACAGTTTCATCCGTCAGAAAGCTATTGATATATTCGTGCTATTTAGGGTAACGGGTAGAGAGTAGAAACTGTCTTCCTGTAATGCTATTTTTTATTGACACATGTTCAAATAGTTTATCTAAGGATATATTTCCTCTGGAACCTTCCGTAAATTCAAGCTTTTTCAAGCAACTATTGAAAGTGTAAGTTTTCAAAAGTTTTATTTCGGTCTACTTTCCTAGCCTCCAGGACGTGTTCGAAAAGCTTGGAACATCTGTCCCTCCGTATTCGTTTAATTTATGAAAAGTTTCCTAAAAACCTCAAACATAAATACCTGCCAAAAATTTGGCATATGTAGAATATCATCTGACGGCAATAACTTTTTTTTCTCACACGTTCAAAAAATTGATGTCTTCTGTTTATACCCAACATCTCTCGATTCTAGCTAGGTCAATTCCCCATCCAGCTTAGGAGTTTTCATCGCTTCACTACCCATACGTAATGCACATGCGTCAGCGTGAGTCCTTGAAATGGTGAGATTTACATTTCAATGTAAAGATAAGTAGGAATTATTTTTTCAAAGAGTCATTTTTCTTCCTTTTTTGCTGTTTCTGAAGTTCTGGTTACTTTAGAAAATATACCTGACCGGTAATGACCCTGGAAGTTGTCAACTAAGACACAGTTCTTATCCTATCATGTATTGCCGACTTAAATGTAGACGAATAGTACCTTATTATATGTCTCATTTATTTGAACAATTTTTACTTAACACTACCGTTGTCATTTCCATCATTTGAGAGGCATTACTAGGTTTTTAACTTCGACTTCCTGACATTAAAATATTCAGCTCGTGTTCTACCTATTTCATTTTAATCGAGTTCCAGCTAGTGTTTGAATTATATGTTTTAGAGTTTGGTATCCAGAACATTCTGTTCGAAAGCCAGGTCATCACTAAACTCAGCGGTCCTTCTGTGCCTCTTTTTCCTTCTTTTAGAAAGCTTTGTGTTTACAGCTGCTTGTACATGTCTTCCTGTACAACATAAAGCCAGTGCTCGTCGAAACTCAGCAATTCTTAATGCGTAAAAAATTGGATTGACAAAAGAGTTCAAGTAGTTGAAAAGGTTTACCATATCATAAAATCGTCTTGGTACATGGAAAACCCAAACAAACATTAGAAAGTTTAACAAAACTAACGGCAGCCAAGCGAGTAAAGTAAGGCCAGATACAATTAACAAAGTCTTTGTTAAGCGCTTGTTTTGTAAGTCTCGGCTTTCTTGATGTGAAGTGGCGACTCTTTCAGTTTGAAACTTTTGCCAAATACCAATGTTACAGCCACATGTGATTAAAATGAGAATCAAAGTGTATGGCCCCCAAAAAAACATAATGTACTTGTAAGAAAACAACAGGTTTGAACCGGTCCACATTGCAGAAATAAGGAGAGCTAGTGCCCACACTGAAAATATAGCAATGCGGTGTGCTTGTGTCGATAATGTTCGATGCTTAAACGGCCAACGTATAGCGTAAAATCTTTCACACGTTATGAACACTGCAGAAATAAGAGAGGCCTGCGAGAAAGCTGTGTCAACGATCATGAAGGAAATTAAGATAGGCTTGTCGGTCCATAAGTTTCCAACGAACATGGTCCATAGGCGGAACTCATACCCGACATCGTAAATGTATACTGGTAAACTCAAAGCTCCTAGGAACAGATCAGCAAACGCCATATTGACGACTAGAAACAAATATTTCTTGCGAATATTTTTGTTCTTCGCAAAAATAACTATGATGAGTAAGTTTCCCACGACAACTAGAATAAATGTTAGCGTTAAAGCGCTACACATTGCAATGCCTTCCCCCTGAGTGCGATCATATACATCATTTGTATCGTTTAGTCGGCTGACACCAGCAGAAGACGACGAAGACGTTTTGTTCATTTTGAGATGATACTGAGACAACGATGAAGACGCCAGGGTACAACATATGTATTGTCACTTAAAGTGTTTATTTTCCCTCAGTGCGGTGCCTGTATAAGTGTGCGCGTTATGATTGGTGAGCCATTGTTACATAGATGAAGAGCTCTCACCTCTGTTTGTTTATCCTGCAAACAGGCCCTGTGTTTGGATTTCGCCTTACGGTACAGACAAGGGTGCCGCTTATGGGAAAAAGTTATTTAAAACCGTGCTGATCTTAGTTAGATGTCGAACTCGGTCTTTATCATTTAAACTTTTCAAATCTTTGCTAAAAAAAAAAAAAAACCTGGACTTCAATGAACAACGGTTCAATTTATCATAAATAATGAAGAAACTCTCCATTTCAGTTCCAATATTGGACTTTCTCATTTAAAATTGGTTTTCATGACCTCGCGGAGATAAAAAAAAAAAACTTGGCATTTTTAAAGCAGCCGAGGCAACCCTTCCATTACGTACTAACTACTACACATTTCCTTGAAAATTAGTTACAAGAATTACGTTACAAGAATTATATTTCTGCTGGATAATGTCTGAATATTGTAGGGAGAAGTTACATGTTGAGCACTTCTGGGTGTTTAAGGGTTAAACCAAGTTTCCCAACCTCTTTAATGTAAACACTCTTTGGCCACAAAGACTTCAGAAACAAAGTCGGGGTGAGGGGGGAGGCAGTATTATGCGGAAATAGAAATTGACATCGCTGCTCCCGTGCTGGAACATCTATTAAATGGGATCCCCTAATCTGACAGAAATTAATTCATGAGGAGCCCATGACTCCTCCACATAGGATACATGGACATGCACCGCCTAAGGCAATGGGTTTTTAGCTCGGGGGAGGGGAATTTGAAAATAGGGTCAATTTTTGTTGCGTATGGGCTGCTGACCTATCAGAACCCCTACCGCGTTATAGCGGAGCTCGCAGAGCGTAGCCCCATAATTATACAAAATATTAGTAACCCATCAAGCCGAAAGAATTTGGATGTACGACCGTACGACCGTACAAGGTGCTCCTTTTAACATGCGTGGTCAACTGATTCAAAGAGTCATTTTTGTTCAGTCCAGTGATCAGTGCACTGGGCTCCGAGTCGGTTGAACCGTTGTTCATTGAAGTGCAGGTTTTTTTTACTTATGCTAAGCGCGAACCAAGTTCAACTTTTAGAGACCAAGTTTGAAAACGAGTGTGGGTCTTGGTTTGAAATAGAGCCAGGTCCTACGAGAGGAGGGGGGGGGGGGGGGGGGACTTTGGTCAATTTTTACCGAGTTCGTACCGCTGGCCTCTCAACCTATTCCGTGGCCAATTATAGACACCATTGCAATCACGTTTAGGCATATGTGATTTTCCTGATCCCAACTTAGTCACTTTCTGGCATTGCATCTACTTTATAAAGCCTGTTAAGGAGATCATCCTATAACAAATTAATCTACTTGTTAAACTCGATGCAGATCACTTGATTTTTCATCTACATTAAAAACATTTTGGTGCATTTAAAACTTTTACCTGCGGAACAATAATACAAATATTCTGGTGCATTTGGTTATTACCATTTTCACATTCTTACTTAAAACAATTTTTTTAACTCTTAAAATCCCGGAAATGTGCGACCCAATTCTAGTAACTCTATTGATATAGTCAATCCAGTCGTGAAAAATACCATCTCATCCAGCGGCACATCCCCATTACTAAGAAGTACCCACCGAGTATTTTTTTTCAGCTTGTAGATCATGACGCACCGCACTTCCAAAGTCCCTGCAGAGGCTAACTCATCCGACCTTGAGTTCAGTCGTAAATAAAGACATTAAAATTTGGAAAATAACTTTCTCCAAACAAATTCTGTAACCTCTCATTTAGAGTCGGTCCTTTGTCATAAAATCATGATTTCCGTTTGATTCAAGTGGTTATCAAAGTCATTTAAGTTTAAATTGAACATGAAATTGTCAAAATTTGAGCAATATTAATCCCATTTATTTCCTCTTCAAGTGTGCACGACACATACTCAAATATCTGCAAAATATGACAGCAGCTTCCAAATTTCAAAGAACCACTTTAAAAACGGACGACATCAATGCCAGAAACTTACAAAATATTTACATTTATAAAAGGCAAGTTTTAAGCAAAAACTGGCAGATGTTTCTGTCGGCATAATCCCTTTCCCGATCGTATTGTCTGTAATTAAAGTAATAAAGCAGATGAAATCTAATGAAAAAGGGTTACCGTAATTATTGTTTGTATTTTTGTGAAAAGATAGAGGGGCCGCAGCCAGGATAAAACATCGACGATTTAGGTTGTTCTTCTATATTATAAAGGTGGTAACCTGAGGCTATATACTTCCATCAGTTTCTTTTGTGCTTAATTTCGTAGAAACTCTCATTGATAGGTGAGTCTTTTGGTAAAGGGGGTCAGTTTCAACTACTACAACTAAGAAACTATGGTTTTGAGGGAGGGGGGGGGAAGGAATTACATGATAATTTGGTCTTAGCAACTGAGTTGATAATGTGAATTGGCCACCATAGAATATTTGTAAAGCTGACGTTCCGAACGTAACGTTAGCTGTTGTTCAGAGCGAAATGAGTTTAGTAGTAGGCAGGAAAGTGGGGAAATTTTCAGACTTTCCGGTCAGAGATACAGGTATAGGAGGAAATGGAACCGCTTTACAGCGCTGTAGGACCTTATGACCTTTTGATTCTTTCTGATGCTTGCTGGTTCTCCTGAGATAGAGGACATTCCTCACAACTAAACTATTAAAGGTTTATAATGACAGATATTCTGAATACTCCTACATTTGCTCTTTGTGCGTAAATATGTTGTTTTCATATTTCACATTTACCCCTGAACAATTCCTGTCTTTTGCCCGGACAATACAACATTCTTTTTAACAAACATTCTTAGTTATCAGCATTTTTAATTTTTACTCTGTACTTCACACCTGGTATTTTTTACCTTTTATCATTTTACCCGTTGAAGGCTGTAGCGCAAACAGCCGAAAGCTCGTATTTTTAAAAGTTTTAGCCAGAGATCGTTTTTTAAATTTCATAAGATGTTTTTATTGTTTTTTTAGAGGGCACGGTAACGAATCTTGCAATCTGATTGGTTCTTTACCCGGTCAGTATTTTCCTATCTCTGCCCACGGGCCACGGTAACGCTTTCGTGAGTCGCCGAGTACATCCCAACTTTCGTTGTCATTTTTCATAAATATACCTCGTTTTCCGGCTGGGCAGTATTTTAAAGCAAACAAGTCGGTCACTACCTCAAGCCGATAAATAACTTATGAATCCTCTCTTTTCTTGCTATCAAATCACTTTGGTTGACAGAAAAATATTGGTTTCAGAATGAATTTGTATAAACTATAGTGTCATTACGTTGGTTGACAAGCGGCCTAAAAACCTTCTGCAATTAATTTTAATCGTTCACAAAAAGTACCCAGAAAGTTGGAACGTGAGGTATTTGGCTACAGTTAAACTGAACGATGGAACTTTCATTCATTTAATATCTGAATTTTCTCGAGCAATTTGTTCATAGTGGAAGAGCGAGCGAAGTTTTAATTTAAGTTCTACAACAAATATACGCTCCTGGTGAGTCTTTCCAATTCCGTTCAATTTGGACATTTGTACCTTAAATTGCACAACAGAAATTGAAGGAATTTTTTGAGAAAAGGCCGCATTACATTCCCTTGTGTCTCGTTGGAGTGTGCCGTTCGAATTTAGTTTTTGTGAAGGAAAGATCAGAGTTAAACACGCCATTACAGCAAACAAACGAGCAAACTCTCACAACTTCAAAAGAAAAAGATTGAATTTACTCACAATTACTTTCCTCGCCGTTTACTTAATGAACAGAGGTAAATCTTCGTACATGAATGAATCGTCGATGAGAGTGAATAATACTTTCCGTTAGATCATTAACTGATTTTGAAGAAAACATTGTCGTGACAGTCCTTGCCAAACTAGTTCTGTTGATTTTCAAATGTTCCTTCGCTTTTTTTTTTCTTGCGCGCTCTCTAATTGACAGGTGTCAGATTGTGACAGAAACTTGTAAAAATAATGTTTCAAAGTTTGTTTGAAAGCCTTTTAAATCACCTTTATCTTTACGGAAATGAAAATGTTTCGCTGAGGCATCTCTCTTAAATTTGCATCACCTCTATTTTAACTACCATTTACCCACTAAAAAATTTGTTCAGTTTATGGAAGATCTTGCCGTATTTACGGCCATAAATCATTCGGGTTCTTTCGGAAAGAATTTCGTCAAGTTTAAAAACAATAAATACGTTATTTACCGGCTAAGGGTCGGTCCGTATGGTGAAAAACTGTGACCTCGGTCTTGAAAATGCTGCCCTCGGCCTACGGCCTCGGGCAGTATTTTCAAGACCTCGGTCACAGTTTTTCACCATACGGACCTCCCAGCCGGCAAATAACATATATGTATTTTGTTGGTCGGAATATATCTCCCAAGTGCCGAACAGCTAATAAATAAATATTAAATTCTTGAGTGTGTGTGTCGAAGATATTAGTCTGGTTTTACTGCACTATTATCGCTTAAAAGAACTATGCAAATCACGTCCATTTATTTTGGTAAAAGATCCAGTAAATATGTAATGTCATATTGCTCTTTTTAATTAAGATGTTCGAAGTAAATTGGTTGGTAAAAGAAATAAGAAAATATGTATAACTTGTTTATATGCAATCATTGATTGATTGAGTGACAGTGTCCTTTTGGAGAGGATATGAGGTCACGCAGTGACGTGAGTTGTGCATTATATTCGTTACTGGTTGATGTTGAATTTGCATTGACTATCCGAAAAGTCGAGAGCAATCAATTTACGTTGTCTAACTTCAAAGTTCAAGCTTTACAAACAGATCCGCTGCTATTCATTCGGAACCTTTAATCATTACAGTTAAAAATGAAATAAAAAAACGGGAAACGAATAATGAAATGGAAAATTAACTACTTTCTGTAGTCCCCCTCCCCCTTATAATTTTGTTGCTGACGACTTACCCCCCCTCCACTGCCCGTTAAAACCATGTGATCCCCCTCCAAATTCTCCACCCTCCATCATTGAAAAGACTGGTGTTCAGGGGTAAATGTGAAATATGAAAACAACATACTTACGCACAAAGAGCAAATGTAGGAGTATTCAGAATATCTGTCATTATAAACCTTTAATAGTTTAGTTGTGAGGAATGTCCTCTATCTCAGGAGAACCAGCAAGCATCAGAAAGAATCAAAAGGTCATAAGGTCCTACAGCGCTGTAAAGCGGTTCCATTTCCTCCTATACCTGTATCTCTGACCGGAAAGTCTGAAAATTTCCCCACTTTCCTGCCTACTACTAAACTCATTTCGCTCTGAACAACAGCTAACGTTACGTTCGGAACGTCAGCTTTACAAATATTCTATGGTGGCCAATTCACATTATCAACTCAGTTGCTAAGACCAAATTATCATGTAATTCCTTCCCCCCCCCTCCCTCAAAACCATAGTTTCTTAGTTGTAGTAGTTGAAACTGACCCCCTTTACCAAAAGACTCACCTATCAATGAGAGTTTCTACGAAATTAAGCACAAAAGAAACTGATGGAAGTATATAGCCTCAGGTTACCACCTTTATAATATAGAAGAACAACCTAAATCGTCGAGCAGTCCTTCATTCCCAGCAATATCCGTTGCGTGAGTCAACAGATATAGGCGCAAAAAAGAAAGAAATACTCGATGCTGCGGAAATTCTGGGAAGAAAATCAACGCTCTACAATCAAATTTTAAGCATATCTTTGCCAAAAGATCTCAATTGCATTGCACTGAAGTGCTGTGTTATTTTTCCCTTTTTTAGCCTCTTCAGGTCGTTAAAATCCTCTCTCGGTTGAATCATTCTTCGACCGTTAGCTTTGAAGCGTCTCAAGCTGAATTTGGAAAGCCAAGTACAGTCAAACCTACATTTATGACGCGGCACCGTATTTAGCGGTCAACCTGTATGTAAAGGTCGGCTTTTAAAGTCCCGAAATTTGTTCTCTTTTAAGACTGTAATTTCTCAACTCGGTCACCTCTATTAAGCAGTCGTGCTTACCCTTCACTGAGTTCTAGCGACTTGTTTATCTTCCACCTGTATTGAACGGTCACTCGGAGCGGAGTCGCTTAAATTAAACTAAGAATTCTCCCAGTTCATGCAAGACTTACTCCATGTTTTTCTCCTGAAATCAATGTTGATAATATTTTTTCGCGAGCTTTTGTACATTGAGTGGTCAGTAAGAGAATGTAAAAATATACTCTTGGTTGTCACTTAAGACATAAAATGGCGGTTTTTTATCGTTTTTACGACATCTCTATTCTTTGGAACCTGTATTTAAGCGGTCAACCTGATTTTAGCGGTCAATCCGCCATTCCTTGTTAAATACAAGTTTGACTGTATTACCAACTGCTTTTCTTGACGGTCTCTAATCAATCTCTAACTTGCTGATAGTTTCATCCTTCAGAATGCTACTGATATATTCGTTCTATTTAGGGTCACTGGGAGAGAGTAGAAACTGTCTTCCTGTAATGCTATTTTTTATTGGCACATGTTCAAATAGTTTATCTAAGGATATATTTCCTTTGGAACCTTCCGTGAATCCAAGCTTTTTCAGGCGACTATTGAAACCGTAAGTTTTCAAAAGTCTTATTTCGTTCTAATTTCCTAGCCTCCAGGATATTTTTGAAAAGCTTGGAACATCTGTCCCTCCATATTCATTTAATTTATGAAAAGTTTCCTAAAAACCTCAAACATAAATATCGGCCAAAAATTTTTTCATATATCGGATATCAACTGACGGTAATAATTTTTTTTTTCACACACACATTCAAAAAATTGATTTCATCTGTTTATACCCGATATCTCTCGGTTCTAGCTAAGTCAATTCCCCATCCTACTGAGGATGGGGATTTACCTATACTAAATTGCGCGTGCGTCAGCGTGAGTCCTCGAAATAGTGAGATTTAATTACTTTTTCCACTCCAAATTTTAACAACTGCATATGAATATCGAGGCGATAAAGTGAATGATACATGAATCTTGATTGGCTCTTCGTTATAATGTATTGTCAGACTAGAGGGGGTATATATTAGTCATATATGACAATTATATTCCACGTTGCCGTGGATCTCTACAGTAATAGATTACAGATGTCAAAATGTGGTAAGAACGTGACTAATGACACCCTCGGCTGTGCCTCGTGTGTCACTTTTTTGTTCTTTCCACATGATCGTATACTAATCTTATAGTAATCGTATACTTCTCTTACAGTAATCGTATACTAATCTTATAGTAATCGTATACTTCTCTTACAGTAATCGTATACTAATCTTATAGTAATCGTATACTTCTCTTACAGTAATCGTATACTAATCTTATAGTTTATTTGTTGAACTGTTTCTTTCGTGATCCTACCCTAGACCATATGGAGTCTTTTGTGCAAACACGTTTGGTACATGTGTTCTAACTCTTCATCTTTGCGGATTCTTTGTCATACAAACTATAATGTTTAATATTACTTTTCTGCAATTTTCCAATATTTTTAATGAGAAATGGAAAGTCCTCAGTTAGCATTATGTGTTTGAATGATGTGTTTTACATTTTGGTATCCATAACATCCTGTTCGAAAGCCAGTTCACGACTAAACTCAGCGGTCGTTCCGTGCCTCTCTTTCCTTCTTTTAGAAAGCTTTGTGTTTAAAGCTGCCTGCACATGTCTTCCTGTACAAGATAAAGCCAGTGCTCGTCGAAACTCAGCAATTCTTAATGCGTAAAAAATTGGATTTACAAAAGAGTTAAAGTAGTTGAAAAGGTTTACCATATCATAAAATCGTTTTGGTACATGGAAGAACCAAACATGCATTAGTAAGTTTAACAAAATTAGCGGCAGCCAAGCGAGTAAAGTAAGGCCAGATACAATTAACAAAGTCTTAGTTAAGCGCTTGTTTTGTAAGTCTCGGCTGTCTTTATGTGAAGCGGCGACTCTTGCAGTTTGAAACTTTTGCCAAATGCCAATATTACAGCCACATGTGATTAAAATTAGAATCAAACTGTACGGCCCCCAAAAAAACACAGTGTACTTGTAAGAAAATAATAGGTTTGAACCAGTCATGGTTGCGGAAATAAGGAGAGCCAGTACCCACACTGAAAATATGGCAATGCGGTATGCTTGTGTCGATAAGTTTCGATGCTTAAATGGCCAACGTATGGCGTAAAATCTTTCACACGTTATGAACACTGCAGAAATAAGAGAGGCCTGCGAGAAAGCTGTGTCAATGATCATGTAGGGAATTAAGATAGGCTTGTAGGTCCATAAGTTTCCAACGAACGTGGTCCATAGGTGGAACTCATACCCGACATCGTAAATGTATACTGGTAAACTCAGAGCTCCTAGGAACAGATCAGCAAACGCCATATTGACAACTAGCAACAAATATTTCTTGCGAATATTTTTGTTTTTCGCAAAAATAGTTATGGTGAGTAAGTTTCCCACGACAACTAGAATAGATGTTAGCGTTAGAGCGCTGCACAACGCAATGCCTTCCCCCTGAGTACCATCGTATGCATCATTTGTATCGTTTCGTCGGCTGACACTAGCAGAAGACGTCGAAGACGTATTGGTCATTTTGAGACAACGATGAAGAAGCCTGGTTGCAACATATGTTGTGTTCCTCTGTACTGTTCAATGACCAGTTAGGAATGCTAGCGCTCCACTGACTGTGACTTAAGACTGTGACTTGCTTCATATCTCGATGAACGCACAGCTGACGTATGAACCAATTGTTTTATAACATTTTAAACCCGATGGAAAATTATTTCTCGAAGGATATGTTTGCCGACGTCATGAGCGTGCACAATAGGAAGTTTTCTTTGAAAATTTCTCTTAATAAAAATGATGATCTTTATGACCGTTATTACAGAAAAGTAATATGTGACAGCTACGGGTGCATGTTTTGACTAGCATCTGCAGTTGTCACTTAAAAGTGTCTATTTACCCTTAGTGCGGTGCTTGCATAAATGGTAATTTAGTGTTAACAACTGGGTTGAAAACGTAAATTAGCCATCGTAAAGGGTAAAAAAGCTGACGTTTTGAGCGTTAGCCCTTCGTCAGAGCGATTGACGAAGGGCTAACGCTCGAAACGTCAGCTTTTTTACCCTTTACGGTGGCTAATTTACGTTTTCAACCCAGTTGTTAACACTAAATTACCTGCTCTACTCTCCCACCGACGCAGCCACAATTTCTTTAGAAACTTACCCCTCTATTCGCTTGTATAAATGCACGCCTTCTGATGGGTGAGTCATTGTTAAATAGATGTAGAGCTCTCACCGTCGTTTGTTTATCCCGCAAGCAGGCCTTTGAGTTTGGATTTGGCCTTACGGCACAGACAATAGTGCCGCTTAGTGGAAAAAGTTATTAAAAACCGTGCTGATGTCAGTTAGGTATCGAACTCGGTCTTTATCATATAAATTTTTCAAATCTTTGCTAAAAAAAAAACCAAACAAAACAAAACATGCACTTCACTGAGCAACGGTTCAATTTGTAAGTAATCACATGAATTTGAGTGCAATTTGGAATAAACAAGCACGAGTAAATTTGTGGTCTGTGCAAAAATTAACAAGTGCTTGTTTATCCCAAATTGCACTAGAACAATCATGTGATTACGTGTTAATAATATACATGGAAAATACGAGATTGCCTATCATAATTAAGCATAAGCAAAGCGCGTGCATCAAGTGCAAAAATAATAATTTATTCAAACCGTGCGTTCGGTCAAAACAATCGCGTACGATCAAAACAATAATATGCAGTTATATCTTCACATCTTTAAGGCGCAAAAAAGTTCTAAGACCGGCTAAACAGTTCAAGTAATTGTTCAGTCTGTGTCCGAATCACTTTTGATGAAATGGAATCATCGTTTCCGAGGTTTAACCATGTTTGTTTTTAATCTCGGCGTTGGATCGCTCGAGCAAAGTGTTAAGCTGGGTCCGCTCGTAATTTTCGATTTCCTTGGCAATTCCCTTCTCTAAAAACCACTTTTTCCAAACCGACAACCAAAATGCAGTGCTTTTTACAGTGTTTTCGTTGTTTGAGCGGTTTTTCAGCTACGGTGGCGAAAGGAAACCTACTTAAAACGCCGGCCATTGTTTCGCTCGCAAATTTTCAAATTTTGTTGCGACATCTAAGGCTCGCATTTGATTGGCTACCTGTGAGTTTCTTTGATTATTGACCAATCAGAATGTCTGATTTGTTACTTTCTTTGCACTGAATCAACCCTCTTCTACTCTGAATTAACTCTCTTCTGCACTGAATTACCTGAAAACTGCATTTATCTTAACCAATCAGAAATGAGTAATTTTTTCATGCATATTATTAATCATAAAAATTGAAGAAACTCTACATTTCAGTTCCAATGTTGGTCTTTCTCATAAAAAAATAGGTTTTATGACCTCGCCGGGATAAAAAAAAAAACCTTGACATTTTTATAGCAGCCGAGGCAACCTTTCCATCACATAGTAACCTGTATAACCCGCGTTCTAAACAAGTGGGTATTCATTTAATGTGTGGATATTGTAGGGAGAAGTTACATGTTGAGCACTTCTGGGAATTTAAGGGTTAAGCTAAGTTTCCCGATCTCTTTAATGTAAACATTCTTTGATCATGCAAATTGAAGCATGGTGAGCCTGGAAAGGTCGGTTTATGATGGTCAATGCCCTTCTTGTTTTTAAAATCTTTGTAACATATATCTATGCACAAGAGAATATAAAGTCTTCTATATTCTCTTGTTGTGCATTACCATCTTTATATGTAACTCTCCATTTTTACATTCTTTGATCACAACGACTGCAGAAACAAAGTCAGGTTGAGTGGGTGGCAGTATTATGCAGAAAAAAAAATTGATTACAATAAAAACATCACTTCTCCACTGCTGGAACATCTATTAAATGGGATCCCCTAATCTGACAGAAATTAATTCATGAGGAGCCCTATGTACCCTAAGATAGGGTACATAGACATGCACCGCCTAAGGGAATGGGTTTTGAGCTCGGGGGAGGGGAATTTGAAAATAGAGTCGATTTTTGTTGTGTATGGGCCGCTGACCTATCAGAACCCTACCGCATTATAGTCTGTTCTGTGGCCAATTATAAACCCCATCTTAGTCACTTTTGGTGATACGGTAACAAGAATTTAACCGGGGTTCTTCTTCTTATTTTTAAATCCCTACTTACCAGAAGTTTTCTTTACCCCAAAGTCCCGAAAATATGTGACCCCAATATATGAACTCTATTGAAAACGCAATCCAGTTTATAGTCAACTCCAGGCGTGAAATATAGGTATACCCTATCCATCGATCGGAAAACGTGTATGGAT
>NC_089315.1:18045009-18160009 GCF_036669915.1 Pocillopora verrucosa | reverse complement strand
ATGAAAGCCTGGATGACGAAATTTTTGCAATTGAGCTCTCCCCTGAAGACGAGCCGGAAGTGAAGCTTACCATCGAAGGTCAAGAAGTTGACATGTTAATAGACTCTGGAGCTTCTTGCAATGTAATCGACCATCAACTATGTGAGCAACTCCAATCGAATGGAATCAAATGTAGAAGCCAGTCGGAAAACAGGTCCATACGGTCTTATGCTACAGCGAGCAAAGTCCAAGTCGAAGCAAAGTTCTGGTCAAAGGTGGAGCTCGGAGACAAACGTTTGTCAGATGTTGAATTTCTGGTGATTTCAAACAAAGGCAGGCCCATACTGGAAAGAAAAACAGCAATGCAGCTTGGAGTACTTGCAATCAAAGTACCTGAATCTGAAGTAAATCTCGTAGAGAGTGAGTTCCAGGAACTGTTCAGTGATAAAGTTGGAAAATTGACAAATTATTCCGTTGAACTGCATCTCAAGCCTGATGCAAAGTTTGTAGCACAACCGTGCAGACGTGTCCCATACAGTCTTCGCATTAAAGTAGAGGAAAAGCTGACGGAATTGGAGGATATGGACATCATTGAGAGAGTGGAAGGTCCAACGCCGTGTGTCAGCCCGATTGTCGTCGTTCCTAAACAAAATGGGGACATCAGGATATGTGTGGATATGAGAATGGCCAATACAGTTATAGAACGTTCAAGACACCCTATACCAACAATCGATGATGTGCTGAGCGAACTCAGTGGCAACGCTTTGTTTACTAAACTTGATCTTACCATGGGATTCCATCAACTGTAGTTGAAAGAAGGTATCTCAAGAGAAGTCACAACCTTCACGACTCATGCAGGCCTTTTTGGATATAAGCGTCTAATGTTTGGCATTTTCTCAGCGCCAGATTTGTATCAACATGTAATCAACTAAGTTCTTCATAGCGCCGGATGTACTGGATGTCAAAACATATCTGATGATATTGTGGTGTACGGCAAGGATGTAGCTGAACATGACGAAAGGCTGAAAAAGGTCCTACACACGTTGAAAGAGAGAGGTTTGACACTCAACAAGAAGTGTGTCTTCAGGATGAATGAGATTGAATTCATGGGACATTTGTTGTCGGCGAAAGGCACAGGCCCTACAGAGTCCCGAGTAAAAGCACTCCGAGAAGCAAGGGAACCAACAGACAGCTCAGAAGTGAGGAGTTTTCTGGGCTTGGTGAATTTCAGCGTGCGATTTATCAGTGGCCTGGCAACGAAAGCAGAGCCATTGAGAAGACTCACACAGAAGAATACACCCTTTGTGTGGGGAAAGGATCAAAGGAAAGCCTTTGAAGAATTGAAGAATAGCCTGACGGATGTGGATAAACTAGCGTACTTTAACCCTGCTTTGAAAACTAGAGTTGTTACTGACGCTAGCCCAGTAGGGCCTGGTGCAGTGTTGTTGCAGGAACACGACAAAGTCTGGAGAACTGTCTGCTATGCAAACAAAACCCTGTCTAGCGTTGAACGAAGATACTCGCAAACCGAAAAAGAAGCATTAGCCTTAGTCTGGTCTGTTGAAAGGTTTCATGTCTACCTCTTAGGTTGAGAGTTTGAACTTGTCACCGACCACAAGCTCTTGGAAATTATCTATTCACCTAAATCAAAGCCTAGCGCGCGTATCGAGAGATGAGTTCTTCGGTTACAACCATATCATTTTCATGTCATCTATAAACCTGGTAAAGAGAACATCGCTGACACCCTGTCAAGAATGCCACGCACAGATGAGGGAAAGAACTTTGATGACACTGAGAATTATGTGAATTTTATAACCGTGAAAGCTGTTCCAAAAGCAATGAGTGCGAAAGAAATTGAAGAAGTGGCATTGAATGACAAAGAGATGGAGTGTTTAAGGCAAGCCATCCAAACTGGGAGATGGGAAGGAACTGAATGTTCAGAATACCTACATGTAGCCAATGAACTGTGTGTCGTGGGTGGTATAATTATGAGAGGAACCCGCATAGTAATCTCCAAAGGTCTTAGAACAACAGTATTAACCATTAGACATGAAGGACATTTAGGTGTAGTCAGCATGATACAGCGCCTTCGCACGAAAGTATGGTGGCCAAAGCTAGAAAAGGATGTGGGAAGGTTTGTCAAGACCTGTGATGCATGTCAGTTAGTGGGCAGACCTGACCCTCCAGAGCCTGTAGCAAGTACAGAACTACCTCAAGGACCCTGGTGTGTTGTCGCAATTGATTACCTGGGACCTTTACCCTCAGGTGAACACATACTTGTAGTTGTTGACTACTATAGCAGATATTACGAGGTGGCTGTTGTAAGGACAATTACATCAGAGAAGACCATAGAGTGTTTAGAAACCATATTTGCCAGACATAGACTGCCTGAAGTGATTGTAAGTGACAATGGGCCAAACCTTGTCTCAGAGAAATTCGAAGCGTTCCTAAAGTAGAATGGTATTAAGCATCGACGTGTAACAACTCGGTAGGCTCAAGCAAATGGCGAGGTAGAGAGACAGAATAGATCCATACTCAAAAGATTACAGTTGGCACATGCAGAAGGAAAGGAATGGAGAAGAGAACTGGTCAGGTATATGGCTGTTTACAGAACAACTCCTCACCAGACAACTGGACAGACACCAGCATTTCTTCTGATGAGCCGACATCCAAGAACAAAGTTACCTGAATTGTCACAACCAACCCACGGTGATGAGGAAACCAGAGACAGAGATCAACTGATGAAATTTAAGAGCAAACAGTATGCAGATGCTTCAAGAAATGCTAAGATGAGTGAGGTGAAACAAGGTGACCTTGTTCTCATGAAACAGGATAAGAAGAACAAACTGTCCACCACATTTGAACCTCAGCTGTTGTTGTGTCTGATAGCGACAATCCTGCGAAGGTTTTGCACCGAAGCACAACTGAAGTCAAGCAGTACAACCCTACTGATGATCAGCTCAGTGATACGAAGGTTAATCAAGAGAAAAACACCACTCCCGCTTCAGTTGAGATGGACACAGCAGTCGAATCATTTAGTACTGATTTCCAGGAAGGTTCACCAAGGCGTTATCCGCAGAGGATTCGCAAACCACCTGACAGATTGAATTTATAGAGACATTGAATACTTCAAGAACTATTCACATGGACATAATGTTTGTTTGTTTTGTACCAAGGACTCTATGAACGATTTTCTTTGTGACCGTTTATAGTTTTACTCTTTGTTTATATTTCTAAGGAAGGAAGGGATGTAATGACGTGATCATTTTTATATATGACGTGACCTTGTAGGAGCACATGCTTTTGTAGTACCGTGTGTTCGACACAGTTCTTCTGATTAAATTCGATTCGAAGATGTTACAGTAATCACTGCGAAGAGGACGATAGCAAATGTGCCGATCACTGTAGGGTCTTTACACTGAGCCATGCTGGTGACACTGACGCTCAGAAAGTATGCAGTCACAGTCACAACGTGAAGTGTGAAGATTGTGAGAAGCTGAAGAGTGTTCTTGAAGAAGTAAAAGGCGCTATTTCTGAGTACACAATGCAATTGGGTAGGTTTCAAGCGGAAGACTATCTGTATGAAGCAAGCAGAATGGTTTCCCAAGAGGGAAATCAATTGACATGTGAGTAGCGTTGTTGTAAGACAGGAGGAAAGCTTGGAAGTAACCTGATACGCACACCTTAACAGCTATAAACAAGACTGGTTTTCAGTGCTGTCAGTCCTAGAAAATATCTTTGTCACCATAAATTTACGAAATTCAAGAATAAAAAAGGCCTTTCTTAGATCGGATGAAGCAGGTTGCTATCACAACAGTAAGCTGGTACCATCTCTACGAGGGCTTGGATATCAAGATTGCCACTTTCAACAACTTACACAAGAGGGCCTGCGCGTTTGAATAGCGTTTAATGTTGGGCCTGGAAAGTTTATTCGGTAAAATTAAAATTGCAATTTTCCCACAGAAAAAAGACGGATCTGGAGGAGATTCCATTTTTCCCCACTACTGCTCGACAAACTGCATCAGCAGTAGAAAGCAATGATGGCCACGACGGTAGTTCCTATCAATGCCCTGAACCTGGTTGCGATGAAGATTTTAAGACCCAGGCCGACTTTGACCTCCATATGAACAAGCCAGTTGATCATGTAAGTCCTGTGCCTGCGAGCATGACTTAAAGTCTTTATTACAAAGTGAAGAGGTAGTGGGTTCATCACTTTCAGTCATTGTCACTAGAGGGTGAAAGTTCGACTTAACTGGTTGCAGTGGCCACAGAACCCTTGACAAGTACATCAAAGCTTCCCATGGGATGGGCTCTTCATAAGAGAGGTGCAAGTGAATGGCTTTCGCAAAACGTCAGGCAGCACTTGAAACAGAAATTTAATATCGGATGAGACACTGGCAGAAACCAAACCCAGAGAAAGTAGCAAAGGATATGCGAACTGCTTGCACAATAGATGGAGAGAGAATGTTCGATAGAACAGAGTGGTTATCCAACATAGAGATTCAGGGTTTCTTCTCGAGATTGTGCCTTAAACAGCGATCTAAAATACAACAAGAATCGGATGATGCCACCGACGCAGACGACCACTTGATAGAAGCATCCGCGTCTGATGTAGACGAAGGGTGTATAAGAGAGGCGAGGAACACAGTAATAGATGAGATAGGATTGAAACATCCAATCATGTTTGATATCTATGATGTGTGCTCGTTGGCAAGAGAAGCAAGGTTGCCTAGTCTCAAAGTCAAGATGCTAAGAGACATGTGCGAACATTTTGATCTCGCATTCAAAATGCAAGATACAAATGCAGCACCTCTTGCAAAAATGGAGGAAATGATTTCGGAGTGCAGTTGTTATGCAATCTAGTTATGACGTCCACCCGTTATGCGAATGCGATCTTTTTTTACAAGAACTCTTCAAACTTATGAACAGAGACTGTTATGCAGACAGATGTGACGACCAAATATCATTTTTTCCCTTTCAGCTAGAAATCCGAGAAATCGCTGCTTTATTTAGACGTGAGAAGTATTCGGGACAATTACACGAAGGAATTACGTGACAGAGTCACTGGTTACGGTGTATTTCAGTGTGTGCTGTTATCGCCGGTTACACTAAATAGAATCCTGTAGTTTAATTTTGAAATGTTCATACAGGTTTAAATAGCGTAAGCCATCAGAACTCAAATATGAAATAACAGAAACCAATTTTTTTAAAAAGAGTTTGCGAGCGCTAATCAAATTATGATATTCGATACGTTGTTGTTGACGTCTTTCGTCACGAGATAATAAAAATAGTCAAATTTTGGCTTTTTAAAATGCTTAAAGTATTAATCGGTGTGGTCTTAAAGCTCTGTCCTACTATATTTTCTACTTAAAATGGTTAAAATCTAAGATTCATTGAGCTACTCACATAAAACGGTCGGAGTTTGCTCAATGAACTAATTTGCATAATCGGCTGTCGCGCAAGCAATATCGCTAAAAGTTCGAAGTCTCCTCGGCGAAGAAAATCAATACGTGCAAGATGTTTTTATATTTTTCTGCAACCAAACATCTTATCAGCAGAAATCTAGCGGAGTTTTTAATAGGGGGTTTTTCTGGCCTCTGTATAACCGTAGTTATGTCCTTGTAAGCGGTTGCCCATCTCTGTTAATCCAGACTTGGTGAAGTTTGCATATTAGTAATGTATACCTTTTTTTAATGTGTAAGGAATTGACTGTATATCAGGATTGTATATGGTATATCAGTTGCGAATGTATGTATGCATGCCCCGGGCTATATATGCCTCGGGTTGGTTCTCGGCAGGCTTCCCTAAATAAACTTATTTGGTGTACACTACTGTGTTATTTGTTGTGTAGCGGAGACAAAATGAGTAATATTTAACCAATTTCAGAAAGCTGCCCAACGAGTGTTTTTAAATAAATTATGACGAGCCTCTGAATAAACGAATATCAAAATTGAAATGCATTTCATACACCTTATGTATCACACACTTTAAGAATACAAAATATTTTTTGCTGCATGCGTTGTGATACGAGGACCGGGCTATTCAACTTTTGAAATTTTCGATGTCGCAAGAGGTCAAAAAAGGGCCTTTTGCAGCTTTGACTTTTGAGAGCTCTAAAAATTTTATTCTAACGTATTTCCAGAAACTAATGGGGTTTTATTTACTTGTTACCAAAGATAGTTTATTGGGCAAAGTTTGAGGGAAAACTTTTTTTCCGATGCGAAATGCCCAGGACCGCTCTTACAGAGATCGCCACTTAATTACCTTTTCCACTCCAAATTTTAACAACTGCATATGAATATCGAATCGATAAAGTGAATGATACATGCATCTTGATTGGTTCTTCGTTATAATGTATTGTCAGACTAGAGGGACTATATATTAGTCATATACGACAAATATATTCCACGTTGCCATGGATCTCTACAGTAATAGATCACAGAAGATGTCAAAATGTGGTAAGAACGTGATTAATGACACCCTCGACTGTGCCTCGTGTGTCACTTTTTTGTTCTTACCACATGATCGTGTACTAATCTTATAGTAATCGTATACTTCTCTTACAGTAATCGTATACTAATCTTACAGTTTATTTGTTGAACTGTTTCTTTCGTGATCCTACCCTAGACCATATGGAGTCTTTTGTGCAAACACATTTGGTACATCTGTTCCAACTTTTATCTTTACGGATTCTTTATTATTCCAATGACAATGTTTAATATTACTTTTCTGCCATTGTCCAATATCTTTAATGAGAAATGGAAAGTCCTCACTTAGTATTATGTGTTTGAATGATGTGTTCTACATTTTGGTATCCAAAACATCCTGTTCGAAAGCCAGTTCACGACTAAACTCAGTATCCAGAACATTCTGTTCGAAAACCACTTCACGACTAAACTCAGTATCCATAACATTCTGTTCGAAAGCCACTTCACGACTAAACTCAGCGGTCGTTCCGTGCCTCTCTTTCCTTCTTTTAGAAAGCTTTGTGTTTACAGCTGCTTGCACATGTCTTCCTGTACAACATAGAGCCAGTGCTCGTCGAAATTCAGCAATTCTTAATGCGTAAAACATTGGATTGACAAAAGAGTTGAAGTAGTTGAAAAGGTTTACCGCATGATAAAATCGTTTTGGTACATGGAAAAACCATACATACATGAGTAAGTTTAACAAAACTAGCGGAAGCCAAGCGAGTAAAGTAAGGCCAGATACAATTAACAAAGTCTTTGTTAAGCGCTTGTTTTGTAAGTCTCGACTTTCTTGATGTGAAGCGGCGACTCTTTCAGTTTGAAACTTTTGCCAAATACCAATGTTACAGCCACATGTGATTAAAATTAGAAACAAAGTGTATGGCCCCCAAATTAACATAGTGTGCTTGTAAGAAAATAGTAGGTTTGAACCGGTCCAGATTGCGGAAATAAGGAAAGCTAGTACCCACACTAGGAAAATAGCTATGCGGTATGCTTGTGTCGATAATGTTCGATGCTTAAAAGGCCAACGTATTGCGTAAAATCTTTCACACGTTATGAACACTGCAGAAATAAGAGAAGCCTGCGAGAAAGCTGTGTCAACGATCATGTAGGAAATTAACATAGGCTTGTCGGTCCATAAGTTTCCAACGAACATGGTCCATAGGTGGAACTCATACCCGACATCGTAAATGTATACTGGTAAACTCAAAGCTCATAGGAACAGATCAGCAAACGCCATGTTGGCAACTAGTAACAAATATTTCTTGCGAATATTTTTGTTCTTCGCAAAAATAGTTATGGTGAGTAAGTTTCCCGCGACAACTAGAATCAATGTTAGTGTTAAAGCGCTGCACAATGCAATGCATTCCCCCTGAGTACCATCATATGCATCATTTGTATCGTTTCGTCGGCTGACACTAGCAGAAGACGTCGAAGACGTATTGGTCATTTTGAGACAACGATGAAGAAGCCTGGTTGCAACATATGTTGTGTTACTCTGTACTGTTCACTGACCAATTACGAATGCAAGCACTCCACTGAGCGTGACTTAAAAATTGGTTCATACGTCAGCGTGCGTTCATCGAGATATGTAGCACGCGGGAAGTTTGGAGAGCACGACTGAAACATGACAGGACGGAAAACGAGTGCACTGTAAGTACTTCCCGTTGTCCCATACAAAGCCTTAGAAAACTTTTCTAAGGCTTTGTATGAGTCAACGGGAGATACTTACAGTGCACGCATTTTCCGTCCTGTCATGATGCGTAAGAGTTGCTCGAGGCTACGCCTCGAGCAACTCTAGCTTCTTGCGAAGGAGGAAGTTTTTATCTCTTTGTCTTCTTATTTCTCTTAATAAAAATGATGATCTTTATGACCGTTATTACTGAAAAGTAATATGTGACAGGTACAGGTGCACGTTTTGACAAGGACCTGCAGTTGTCACTTAAAAGTGTTTATTTACCCTTAGTGCGGTGCTTGTATAAATGCACGCGTTCTGATGGGTGAGCCATTGTTAAATAGATGTAGAGCTCTCACCGTCGTTTGTTTATCCCGCAAGCAGGCCTTTGAGTTTGGATTTCGCCTTCACGCACAGACAATAGTACCGCTTATGGGAAAAAGTTATTAAAAACCGTGCTGATGTCAGTTAGATATCGAACTCGATCTTTACCATGTAAACTTTTCAAATCTTTCCTAAAAAAAAACAAAACAAAACAAAACCTGCACTTCACTGAGCAACGGTTCAATTTGTATAGGCAATCAAATAATTTTAGTGCAATTTGGGATAAATAAACAAGAGGAAATTTTTTTAAAGACTAACAATTTGTGGTCTTTGAAAAAATTAACAAGTGCTTGTTTATTCCAAATTGCACAAGAACAATCATGTGATTACGTGTTAATAATATACATGGAAAATTACGAGATGGCTAATCATAATTAAGCATAAGCAAAGCGCGCGCATCAAGTGCAAAAATAATTTATTCAAACCGTGCGTTCGGTCAAAGCAATCGCGTACGATTAAAACAATAATATGCAGTTATATCTTCACATCTTTAAGGCACAAAAAAGTTCAAAGTCCGGCTAAACAGTTCAAGGAATTGTTCAGTCTGTGTCTGGATCACTTTCGATGAAATGGAATCATCGTTTCCGAGGTTTAACCATGTTTGTTTTTAATCTCGGCGTTGGATCGCTCAAGCAAAGTGTTAAGCTGGGTCCGCTCGTAATTTTCGATTTCCTTGGCAATTCCCTTCTCTAAAAACCACTTTTTCCAAACCGACAACCAAAATGCAGTGCTTTTTACAGTGTTTTCGTTGTTTGAGCGGTTTTTCAGCTGCGGTGGTGAAAGGAAACCTACTTAAAACACCGGCCATTGTTTCGCTCGCAAATTTTCAAAGTTTGTTGCGACATCCAAAGGCTCGCATTTGATTGGCTATCTGTGAGTTTCTTTGATTATTGACTGATCAGAATGTCTGATTTGTTATTTTCTTTGCACTGAATTAACCCTCTTCTACACTAAATTAACTCTCTTTTGCACTGAATTAATTAAAAACTGCATTTATCTTAACCAATCAGAACTGAGTAATTTTAAAATGTATATTATCAATCATAAAAATCGAAGAAACTCTCCATTTCAGTTCCAATATTGGACTTTCTCATTAAAAAAAGGTTTGATGACCTTGCCGGGATAAAAAAAAAACCTTGACATTTTTATAGCAGCCGAAGCAACCTTTCCATCACATAGTAACCTGTATAACCCGCGTTCTAAACAAGTGGGTATTCATTTAATGTGTGGATATTGTAGGGAGAAGTTACATGTTGAGCACTTCTGGGAATTTAAGGGTTAAGCTAAGTTTCCCGATCTCTTTAATGTAAACATTCTTTGATCATGCAAATTGAAGCATGGTGAGCCTGGAAAGGTTGGTTTATGATGGTCAATGCCCTTCTTGTTTCTAAAATCTTTGTAGCATAAATCCATGCACAAGAGAATATAAAGTCTTCTATATTCTCTTGTTGTGCATTGCCATCTTTATATGTAACTCTCCATTTTTACAATTCTATTCTGCTCCGGTTATTTGAGTATAGAGTACTCTTAATAAGTGAAACAATACAGATTTATTATTTTTAATTCTATTTTATATATAATTCTGTTATCATATTTACCGTCGACTAATGGACCCACAACGACTGCAGAAACAAAGTCGGGGTGAGGGGGGAGGCACTATTATGTGGAAAAAGAAATTAATTACAATAAAAACATCACTTCTCCACTGCTGGAACATCTATTAAAACGGGATCCCCTAATCTGACAGAAATTAATTCATGAGGAGCCCTATGTACCCTAAGATAGGGTACATAGACATGCACCGCCTAAGGTAATGGGTTCTAAGGTCGGGGGGAGAGGAACCTGGAAATAGGCTCAATTTGTGTTGCGTATGGCCGCTGACCTATCAGAATCCCTACCGCATTATAGTCTATTCTGTAGCCAATTATAGACCCCATCTTAGTCACTTTTGGTGATACGGTGACAAAATTTAACCGAGATTCTTCTTATTTTTAAATTCCTACTTACCAGAAATTTTCTTCATTCCAAAGTCCCGAAAATATGTGCCCCAATATATGAACTCTATTGAAAACGCAATCCAGTCTATGGCATGTACAAGCAATCCCAGTCGTGAAAATAAGCATACCCTATCCATCGATCGGAAAACGTGTATGGATTTGATCATTCTGGTCGTAAATTGATGGTAGTCTGTAAGAGGATGACATGTAGGAGGACATACTCAAGTCATTTTCGTTTCAACTCCGATGAAACCAAAGGGAAAGACAATATAGAGAGAGAGAGAGAGAGGAGGGGGATACTTCGGTCAATTTTTGCCGAGTATGTACCACTGGCCCCTCAACCTATTCCGTGACTAATTATAGACACAATCGTGTTCATTTTTTAACATATGTAATTTTCCTGATCCCAACCGTCAGTCACATTATGGTTATCACTGGTTATGCATATACTTTATAAAGCCTGTTAAGTAGATCATCCTAAAACGAATTGATTTTTTATTTACATTAAAAACACTTTGGTGCGTTTGAAACTTTTACTTGCGGTACAACAATACAAATATTCTGGTGCATTTGAATCTTACCATTTTCACATCCCCACTTAAAGCAATTTTCTTACCCTTAAAATCCCGGAAATGTGCGACCCCATTGTAGTAAGTCTATTGATATAGTCAATTCAGTCATGAAAATGCGACCTCATCCAGCGGCACATCCCCATTACCAGGAAGTACCCACCGAGTAATTTTTTCCAGCTTGAAGATCATGACGCATCGCATATCCGAAGTCCCTACAGAGAGGCTGCAATCAATCTCTGACTTCCTAACAATTTCATCCTTCAGAAAGCTATTGATATATTCGTGCTATTCAAGATAACTGGTAGAGAGTAGAAACTTTTTTCATGTAATGCCATTTTTTTTGACACATGTTCAAATAGTCTATCTAAGGATACTTTTCCTCTGGAAACTTGCGTAAATTCAAGCTTTTTAAGGCGACTATTTAAAGTGTAAGTTGTCAAAAGTTTTATTTCGGTCTACTTTCCTAGCCTCCAGGACGTGTTTGAAAAGCTTGGAATATCTGTCCCTCCATATTCGTTTAATTTATGAAAAGTTTACTAACAACCTCAAACAGAAATACCTACCAAAATTTTGGTATACATCGAATACCATCTGACGGTAATCACCATTTTCCTTTCACAAAGGTTGAAAAAATGGATTTCTTCTGTTCATACTCGACATCTCTCGTTTTAGGTCAATTCCCCTTCCTGGTTAGGAGATTTCCTCGCTTTATTTCGCATACTTGATTGCGCATGCGTCAGCATGAGTCCTTGAAGTGAGGAGATTTACATTTCAGTGTGAAGATAAGTAGGAATTACTTTTTCCACTACAAATTTTATTAACTGCATATGAATATAGACGCTATAAGCTGAATAATACATGCATTTTTGATTGATTCTTTGGCATATCTATTGTCAGACTAGAGAAAGTGCAAAGAGCAACAACCCGTTTTTGTACAAACGATTACTGATGACTGGTCGTCAATCGTCACGTCCATGCTAGAAAAGAGGTACTTTGCACTCTTGTAGAAAGGAGAAAAAAATCTCGCTTGATCTTCATGAATAAAGTTATTTATGGTTTAGTTGACATTAAGATTACCGCTTTTTAAATTTAAGTGATGAGACTCGTATCAGGAGTACCCATAGGTTTAAGCTTCTTGAACCTCACTGTAAGAAAGACGTGTTCAAATCTTTCTTTTTTCCCAAGCACTGCTAAAGACTGGAATCAGCTCCTCCCTGATATGCCTGATATTACGTCTCTTACAGAATTTAGGAATGACCTTAGTTTATTAGCTTAACAAGAGCATGTCAATTTGTATAGTTAACTTTTCATGTACTTCTTGTAGCTTGTAATTTTTACTTCTACGTTTTGTAAGTGGTTGGTGTATTGCCTGACCGTCTTTAACCGACCTAATTGAGATGATTGATTGATTGACTGATTGAGGACAGACGCAAGGATGACGTCACCTTTAACAACATTTTACTTTTTAGTCGTACGACAAATATGTTCCATGTTACCGTGAGTGTCTACAGAAATAGATTACAGAAGATATCTAAATATGGTAAGAACATGATTAATGACACCCTCGGCTCTGCCTCGTGTGTCACTTTCCTGTTCTTACTACATTTCGATCGCGTCATCTGTGATCGTATACTAATCTTATAGTTTATTTGTTGAATTGTTTCTTTCGTGATCGTACTCTATACCATATGGAGTCCTTGTGCAAACACATTTGGTACATCTGTTCCAACTTTTTATCTCTACGGATTCTTTTTCATGCAAATTACAATGTTTTATATTACTTCTCTGCCATAGTCCAATATCTTAAATGAGAAATGGAAAGTCCTCTCTGAGTATGAGGTGTAAGCAAGGGTTAGGACAGACTGGAGAAAAAGCGCAAAAATTACTAACTTTTTTTGTGCCCCTGCTCCCCTTACGTGTGACTCGCGCTTCACGCTCACCTCAGTTGTGCTTTCTTCTATTCGCTTGAATAATAATAAAAATTAGGCCTCTTCGGCGGGCTATCAACTCTCAAACTCATAATCTCACTTTAAGACTCTACAACATACACATACATAACATTCTTTGACATAAGTAGAAACATAAAGGCGTGATTATATAGACAAGGCCGTCTCTTCGATACTTAAACTGAAACGTGAAAGAATGGTGCCTTATTCAATGTCTCATTTTGTTGAAAAGGTTGTGGGTATTCATCGTGGTGAATATTTAATGTTTAATGTCTCATTTGTTTGAATAATTATAATTAACACTACCAATGTCATTTTCATCATTTTAGAGGCATTGTTAGGTTTTTAACTTCAACTTCCTGACATTAATGAAATATTTCGCTCGTGTTCTACCTATTTTCGTCTTAATCGAGTTTCTAGCAAGTGTTTGAATGATTTGTTTTACATTTTGGTATCCAAAACATCCTGTTCAAAAGCCAGTTCACTACTAAACTCAGTATCCAGAACATCCTGTTCGAAAGCCAGTTCAGGACTAAACTCCATAACACTTTGTTCGAAAGCCAGTTCACGACTAAACTCAGTATCCATAACATCCTGTTCGAAAGCCACTTCACAACTAAACTCAGCGGTCGTTCCGTGCCTCTCTTTCCTTCTTTTAGAAAGCTCTGTGTTTACAGCTGCTTGCACATGTCTTCCTGTACAACATAAAGCCAGTGCTCGTCGAAATTCAGCAATTCTTAATGCGTAAAAAATTGGATTGACAAAAGAGTTGAAGTAGTTGAAAAGGTTTACCGCATGATAAAATCGCTTTGGTACATGGAAAAACCATACATACATGAGTAAGTTTAACAAAACTAGCGGAAGCCAAGCGAGTAAAGTAAGGCCAGATACAATTAACAAAGTCTTTGTTAAGCGCTTGTTTTGTAAGTCTCGACTTTCTTGATGTGAAGCGGCGACTCTTTCAGTTTGAAACTTTTTCCAAATACCAATGTTACAGCCACATGTGATTAAAATGAAAAACAAAGTGTATGGCCCCCAAATTAACATAGTGTGCTTGTAAGAAAATAGTAGGTTTGAACCGGTCCAGATTGCGGAAATAAGGAAAGCTAGTATCCACACTAGGAAAATAGCTATGCGATATGCTTGTGTCGATAATATTCGATGCTTAAAAGGCCAACGTATGGCGTAAAATCTTTCACACGTTATGAACACTGCAGAAATAAGAGAAGCCTGCGAGAAAGCTGTGTCAACGATCATGTAGGGAATTAAGATAGGCTTGTAGGTCCATAAGTTTCCAACGAACATGGTCCATAGGTGGAACTCAGACCCGACATCGTAAATGTATACTGGTAAACTCAAAGCTCCTAGGAACAGATCAGCAAACGCCATATTGACGACTAGAAACAAATATTTCTTGCGAATATTTTTGTTCTTCGCAAAAATAACTATGGTGAGTAAGTTTCCCATGACAACTAGAATAGATGTTAGCGTTAAAGCGCTGCACAGTGCAATGCCTTCCCCCTGAGTGCGATCATATGCATCATTTGTATCGTTTCGTCGGCTGACACTAGCAGAAGACGACGAAGACGTTTTGTTCATTTTGAGATGATACTGAGACAACGATGAAGAAGCCTGGTTGCAACATATGTTGTGCTCCTCTGTACTGTTCACTAACCAATTACGAATGCAAGCGCTCCACTGATTGTGACATCTTATTGATGACAGAGATCGCCCATTGAGTTGCGGAGAAGGAGGTTCTTTGTAAATTTCTCTTGGTAAGAGATATGACTGTAATTACTGAAAAGTAATAGGTGACAGCTGTCCTGCAGCTGTTAGTTAAAAAGTATTTATTTACCTTTAGCATGGTGCTTGCGTAAATGTGCGCGTTTGGTGGGCCATGGTTAAATAGATGTAGAGCTCTCACCGCCGTTTATTTATCCTGCAAACAGGCCTTGTGTTTGGATTTCGCCTTACGACACAGACAAGGGTGCCGTTTATGGGAAAAAAACTTATTAAGAGCCCTTACTGTTATCTCAGTAAGATGTCGAACTTGGCCTTTTACCAATTAAACTTTTAAAATCTTTGCTAAAGAAAAAAAAAAATGAAAACCAGCAATTCACTGAGCAAAGGTTCAATTTATCATAAAACTCTCAATTTCGGTTCCAAAATTGGACGTTCTCATTAAAAATAACTTTGATGACCTCGCTGGGATAAAAAAAACTTGCAATTCTATAGCAGCCGAGGCAACCTTTCCATTACATGGTAACCTGTATAACCCGCGTTCTGATTTAGAGGGTATTCCTCTCACTCTTTAATTCCTAAGATCTGATTATTAATTCTCCCCTCTAGCTACTACACATTTCCTTGTAAATTAGTTACAAGAATTTGCTGTTGGATCACGATAGCAACTTCTACTTGATAAGTTTGAGAAGGGAAGTTACATGTGGAGTACTTCTGGGAGTTTATGGGTTAAGTTAAGTTTCCCGATCTCTTTAATGTAAACATTCTTCGATTATGCAAAGTGAAGCATGGTGAGCCTGTAAAGGTCGGTTTATGATGGTCAACACCCTTCTTAATAAATCGTCAGTGACACTCGGCTGCGCCTCGTGTACCACTTTTTTGTTGTTACCACATTTTGACGTCATCTGTGATCTGTTACTGAACAGACCTACGGCAACTATTTGTTTTATATAATAAAGAATTTTAAAAGGTTTTAATGATGACGTTATCTATACGTCTGTCCTCCAATAGATCATAAGTGAGAACCAATCAGAATGCGTGCATAACTGAGCTAATTGTATAATCTTTTATAGTGCATTACCATCTATATATGCAACTCTTCATTTTTACAATTCTAATCTGCTCCGGTTATTTGAGTGTAGAGTACTCTTGATAAGTGAAACAATACAGATTTATTATTTTTATTTCTATTTTATATATAATTCTGTTATCATATTTACCCTCGACTAATGAACCCACAACGACTGCAAAAACAAAGTCGGGGCGAGGGGGGAGGCAGTATTATGCGGTACATAAGGTACGTAGATATGCACCGCTTAAGGTGATGGGTTTTGAGCTCGGGGGGTGGGTATTGGCCGCTGACCTATCAGAACCCCTACCGCATTACAGTCTATTCTGTGGCCAATTATAGACCCCATCTTAGTCACGTTTGGTGATAAGGTAACAAAATTTAACGGCGATTCTTATTATTATTTTTAAATCCCTACTTACCAGAAATTTTCTTTACCTCAAAGTACCGAAAATATGTGATACCAATATATGAGCTCTATTGAAAACACAATCCAGTTTCTAGTCAACTCCAGGCGTGAAAAATAGGTATGCCCTATCCGTCGATCGGAAAACGTGTATGGATTCGATCATTCTGGTTGTAAATTGATGGTAGTCTGCAAGAGGATGACATTTCAGATGACATACCAAAGTCATTTTCGTTTTAACTCTGATGGAACCAAAGGGAAAGACAATAATATTAAATTGTGTCATTCGAGCTGAATTTTTAAGGGAAATTTCCAGTTTGTCTTTGGCTTTGACTTATGCTTAGCGCTAACCAAGTTCAACTTTTAGAGACCAAGTTTGAAAACGAGTGTGGGTCTTGGTTTGAAATTTTACTGAGTATGTACCACTGGCCTCTCAAACTATTCCATGGCCGATTATCGGTTATGTATCATTTTATAAAGACTGTTAAGTAGATCATCCTAAAACGAATTGATCTATTTGTTAAACTTGATGCAGATCACTTGATTTTTTACCTATATTAAAAACATTTTGGAGCATTTGAAACTTTTACCTGCGGTACAACAATACAAATATTCTGGTACATTTGGTTCTTACCATTTTCACATCCTTATTTAAAGCTACTGGCCGTTTTTATGCTAGAGACGTTAAAGTTGTCTAAGACGTTAAAGTCGTCTCGAGACGACTTTAACGTCTTAGACAACTTTAACGTCTCTAGCATAAAAACGGCCATTTTCTTACTCTTAAAATCCCGAAAATGTGCGACCCCATTCCAGTAACTCTATTGATATAGTCAATCCAGTCGTGAAAAATGCGACCTCATCCAGCGGCACATCCCCATTACCAAGAAGTACCCACCGGGTATTTTTTTTCCAGCATGAAGATCATGACGCATCGCACATCCAAAGTCCCTGCAGAGGCTAACTCATCCAACTTTGAGTTCAGCCGTGAAAAGAGACATTAAAATTTGGAAAATAACATCCTCCAAACATATTCTGTAACCTCTTATTTAAAGTCGGTCCTTTGTCATAAAACCATTATTTCCGTTTGATTCAAGTGGTTACCAAAGTCATTTAAGTTTAAATTGGACACGAAATTGTCCAAATTTGAGCAATGTTAATCCTATTTATTTCCTCTTCAAGTGTGCACAACACATACTAAAATATCTGCAAAATATGAGCGCAGCTTCCAAATTTTAAAGAACCACTTTGAAAACGGACAACATCAATACCAGAAATTTACAAAATATGTACATTTATAAAGGGAAAGTTTTCAGCAAAAGTTTATGGTAAAATAATTGCAGATGTTTCTGTCGGCATAATCCTTTCCCGATCGTATTTTCTGCGATTAAAGTAATAAAACAGATGAAATCTAATGAAATGTGTAACCGTAATCATTGTTTGTATTTTGTTTGTCGGAATATATCTCCCAAGTGCCGAACAGCTAATAAATAAATATTAAATTCTTGAGTGTGAGTGTCGAAGATATTAGTCTGGTTTTACGGCACTATTATCGCTTAAAAGAACTATGCAAATCACGTCCATTTATTTTGGTAAAAGATCCAGTAAATATGTAATGTCATATTGCTCTTTTTAATTAAGATGTTCGAAGTAAATTGGTTGGTAAAAGAAATAAGAAAATATGTATAACTTGTTTATATGCAATCATTGATTGATTGAGTGACAGTGTCCTTTTGGAGAGGATATGAGGTCACGCAGTGACGTGAGTTGTGCATTATATTCGATTACTGGTTGATGTTGAATTTGCATTGACTATCCGAAAAGTCGAGAGCAATCAATTTACGTTGTCTAACTTCAAAGTTCAAGCTTTACAAACAGATCTGCTGCTATTCATTCGGAACCTTCGCCGTCTGAAACACCACACGTTTGTTCTGTTTAAAGCAAAACAGTAAATATTGCTTGTGACTTTGATGTCAGAATATGCTTCGGTGCCTTAGAAGTGCCAGCGATTGTCATTTTTGATTCGTAAATTTTTCAGTCTTTGTCGTGGGAATCATGAGGAAAGCCCTAATTTTTACTATTTTGCTGACGTTAAGCTGTTGTGGATTCTTCGGTGGAGGGGAAGCATACTTTAAACGTGAGTATTCTGGTGCCAAAATTGATCGGAAACTGCGAGAAGCCAACGCAAGTTTTCAAAGCTAGTAGTCGGTAGATTCGTTTATTGCCATGTCAACATTTCTGATGGTGTGTATTTTTTATCTCTAGTTTGTGAGTCTACCGGGAAGGTGGTTTTGAAAATTTCTAACGAGAAATGCGACGGCTGCGAAGAATTGGAAAACTGTACAACTCTGGAAGGCAGCATACAAGTTCGAATGGTAAGAAAGGCTAGCGATGCAGTTATGAAACAACTCCAGTTTCCGAAGTTAACTGAAATTACTGGACACTTGCTTGTTTCCCTGATGTACGGTAGGCGAAGCTTAAGAGAGATTTTTCCAAACCTTGCCGTGATTCGAGGGCGCCAAGTGTTTCTGGATTATTCGCTCATTATTTATCAGAATGACGGATTGGAGGAAGTGAATCTTCCCTCGTTGACTACGATTCTTCGAGGTGGCGTTCGCATCGAGAAAAACATCAATTTATGTTACGTCGAAACTATACGATGGAAGTCGATTATGAGGAATACGAAGGTCGATGAATACACCTTGGTTTTGAACTCAAATAATAATGATTGCTATGATAGATGCTTCCAACAAAAATGTACGCCTCCTGCTGGCCACGGGAGTTTAACAAATCAGTACTGTTGGGCACCGGGTGCAGGTTCAAACGCTGATTGTCAGGCATGTGAGTAAAAATGTTTTTTTCGCATTCTATGGCTTGAGATTGATGTGGAAATCACACACATGAATTGAAAGATAATTTATTCCGAACAACCCTGTTATTCTGACTGCTCATTCAAATGTCTCTGTTGTTGCTTAATTATAAGCTTCAATTAAAAGCTTATAAATATTGCTCGATGATTTACGTTTTGTAAAGTTTTGCTGGTAAACTTGAAAGGAATGTATAGTTGATATGTCTGTGAAAATGTACGCAATTCTCATCCGTTGCTTTGGCGATTTTGGCGTTTTTGCGATTTTTTTTCCTGTGGGAAACCAATATTTACGAACAGGAAAAACTCTCACGTCTGTTTTGGCGAACTAATAGGACTCTTGCATGTCTCTTTGGCGATTAAAACGGATATATTATTCGATTCCATGACTTTTTATGTTTTCTAGCAATCAAATTATGACAAAATCATGTCCTAAGACTCTGCCAATTATCTAATTAGCTCACTAATAATGTTACTGCTTTTGTCAAGAAGTTCATAGAGGTCAAATATTTGTGGTAGCTTATCAAAGTGGGTAAGCAGACATTTTTTCATATGATTGATTGATTAGAAACATTCAACAGGTTTTCTTTTGAAGGTTACCATTTGAATGGCAATTTGTAACCTCTGTCCCCATGAAGGCCTGCACAATCATTTTTATGATATAATGCTCTGTACTACACAATTTTTACTGAAAACAAGTATCACACAAGAATCCTCAAATGTCAGGATGCTCTTTTTGTAGGGTAATTGAACTGGTTGGAGCACAATTTGGTCTGAAATCATACCTTTGATTTCATAATGGAGCAAGGAGCACAAGTCTCATTTGAAATCACAAAATATGTTTTCTGACCAAAATTGCACTCCACTTAGTTCAATTACCATTATTTGTTAAATATGTTTTGTAATCACTGGTGTCCTGTGCAATCTAATGGGTTTCTAGCGATTTATCCCCAAATGGTGCTATTTTTTGCTTTAAATTGCAGTTTTCCCAGCCAGTGAAAATGCAATACTAAAACAAAATAGCCAGTCAGATTTTAAGCCTTATTTAAAGTAGCTGATCAAACTGTTGGAAAATGAAAGACAAGTAAGCTGTTGCATGGCAAATTTTGCAGCTTTTGTCCCCAAAACTTTTCTCTTTTCCCAAAAAATAAGGGACGAATTGATTTTTTTTAAAGATTTTCAATAACAACAATGAGATCCTTTCGGCTGAAGATCAAGACTTTTAGACTTTCCTTCTTTCAGTGTTTATTTAATCGATTTCTAACAGAAGTGGAAGTATAGCTCAAATATTGGTCAAGTATCAATAAAATATCAGTAAACCAAAAACTTTATTAGCTGACATATGTATGGACTGAGAGATCAACAAACTGCTGCTCTTAACATCAGCTTTGAAACTCTTTACAGTGGCCAATTTACCTTATCAACTCAGTTGATAATACCAAAGTACCCTGTCATACCCTTCCACTGACATAGCACCATAGTTTTTTCGAAAACTTACCCCCTCTATTTATTTATCAACTAACTTATCTAGCAACTGTCGACTGATATGTCGACTGATATGTCAACTGATATATGCAGCTGGAAACATCAGTTTTGAAACTCTTTATGGTGGCCAATTTACGTTATCAACTCAATTGATAATACTTAATTACCAGATTATACTCAGTCTCGCCCTGATGCAGCATCACAGTTTCTTGAGAAACTTATTCCCTTTACTTATTTAGCAACCAACATATCTGACAACTGCTTACTGATCTGTCAGATGATCTATATTAGGCAAGACTTTGTGTGCTACATGTTACCTCTGGATTGTATTTTACTATAATAGTAATTATGTGGACCTTGATTATCCAGAGTTTTCAATTATTCAGACTTGCCCTTCTGGTCCCATATTTTCATGAATATTGATACATCACATTCAAGATCAGTAACAACTTTCTTCTATCAAACACAACATGTTTAATGAAACTTCCACTGGAATTGAATTTGCTCTGTTTTTGAAGCTGTTGAATGTATCACAAAGTGTTTAACATGGATGGAAAGACAAAAAAGTGATGACACTATTCACCTATCTTGGCACCCTAAAAAGAATTTTGTAGTGACCTGTGTGCACTACGGCAGCTTGAAGCTGATTTTTGTCAGAATTTTAGGTTGATGTAAAACATTGTTGGTCAGCCCTAATATTGGGACTTGCAATTATCCAGACCATAGAGACCAGTCCCCAAGAGTAAGAATAATTTAATTTTGACTCAGCGCCTCTATATTGTATAATGTATTAACAGCACAGTATTTTGTTATTTTCTCTCTGTCTATGTTTTATCTGGTATGAAATGCTCTTTTGGACAGGTACTCACCAAAGTGTCTCTGTGAGCCTCTTTCATTTTCAAATGGCTTATTTGTTGAGCGCATGAAACAAACAAACCAAAATGTTTGATTTTAAAGTTAGTGCATTTTCTTTTGTCAGTGTGTGACATGAAGTGTGGTGACTCAGGCTGTGTAAATGGAGGTCTGATGGGAAAGAGCACCTCATGTTGTGACAAACAGTGTCTGGGAGGATGTACCAAAACCAACTCACCACATCACTGTTATGCCTGCAGAAATTTCCGTATGCCAAAAGGGGAATGTGTTGAGAATTGTGCCAGTCATCTGTATGAGGTACAGAGAATTACATACTTTCATGATATTTTGTTGCAATGTTCTAAAGTGTGAAAGGTGGTTAAGTAACTGTACCATAGTTAGTTTGTTGGAACATTCATTAATTGTAAGAAAACAGAAAACCCAGTCCTCAGCAAGTGCTCAACTGCATGTATTGAGCTGTTGGGATATCTAAAATATGAGGAGTTTCAATAAAAGCTGGGTAGGGGTGGTCTACTGACAGATTTATTTTGCCTCATTGAATGTTCAAAAACTGGCAAGTGAAGTACAACATAGATGAATGCAAAACAATGCTTAAACTCATATTCGAGTGAATTCAGCAGATATTATATTAATCCTAAACAGTGATCAAGATCAAAGAACTGCCATCAATATCGGGTATTATCATATCCATGAAGAAAGGCAACAGGGTTTATCACCTGATCAAGTCCATTCTATTGGATAGGAAATTGTTTGGGATTTTTTTGTGACAAAATTCTTCAGGAAGATCACTTCTTAAACACACTGCACTAGTGTGGTAGCCATTGTTGACCTCTTAAAGTGACTAGCATCTAATATCTCCTACAAGTTCACCCCTGAATCACACACTGAGGTGAGGAGAGTAAAGGAAATGATCACCAACTAAAGACACAGACACTCTTCATTGTTAAATAGATTCTCCTTGTCAGCAGTTTAGGAAATATATACTATAAAGAAGAGTGTGGAGTAAAGCTTAATTTAATTTAGTGAGATTTTCCTATTAGAGTGATTGTTATTTTACTTTCAGATTGATGAGTTCAAATGCATAGATGACTGCCCTACTGGTTACTTGAAACATGGAATGAAGTGTGTGAAAGTCTGCCCAGCAGGCTATAAAGAAGGAGAAAATAAATTATTGTGTTTGAAATGTACAGCTGAAAAATGTCCAAGGGGTATGTCTAGGGCTATTTCTTGGGATTGACATTATAATTTTGCGTTTCATGACCCACATAGCAATTAAAGTACTGGTACAGTATGTGAGGTAATGAAGAGTGGGAGACTTAGGTTTCAAACTCTGATCAACTGCATCTTGGGTTTGTATAAGCTTCTTGAATCCACATAAGTCCCCTTGTGTGAAGATGAGGCTTTGTAAACTTGGAAAAAGTCCTCAATTGCTTGGTTATCATGGTGTTACTATTTCTGGAGAGTTGGTTCAGCCAACATGGGGTGTGTTGGAAGATAACAGGGAACTTACCCAAACCATGATAGCAGCAAATCTGCTCACCTATATTGTGGTGAAGCTGAGGTGTGGTGCCTTACAAGACACTTAACACATCCAGCCATTTGCAATATTCTAACTAGAAATAAAACTTTTTAAATTCATATTGTCCTCTGTATTTTTCTTCAAGGTCCCTGTTCTTGGTGAAAGCAGTTTTCATGTATCACATTTACTGCTGGTGTAGATACTTCCCTCACTTAACTAGTACAATATTGTTAAGATCCTTCTTAACCATTGACTATTGTTTTGTTTCATGTTTTTATTTCACAGTTTGTAAGACTGAAAAATCAGAGAAAACAACTGACATCGAATATAAAATACCAATTGACTCTCTGGAGACTCTCAATAAATACAAAGGCTGCACAGAAATTGATGGAAATCTGATCATTAAGATTAGAGGCAGCGGTGGCTCAGGTCTGTTGACATTGGCCCTTTCCAGAATAGTGTATATCAATATTATAATTTCATTTATTACAAGAAACTTGTTGTCAGATCTGAAAACCAGTTCAACCATTTGATGGCTAAATTCTCTACTTCATATGCAAAATCTCTATAAATTAAAATTTAATTTCACAACAGAAAATGCAAAGTAGAACTTGCAGAAAGAACAGTTAATAATCGGTGTATATGTTGATACAAATGTATGTTGTTATTACATGTTGATCATATTTTTTCCCTATGATTTAAACTTTCTATAGGCAATTAAATTTCACTTGTGAATATTTTGCAAGGATTTTTATTCAGGGGGTCTTTGATTTTGCTTATTTTACAATAGCCAAAAACATGACCTATGAAATTAAGTACCACTGAGGTAATTTTATCATAGTGGAGCAACAATTTTATCATAGTGGAGCAACAAGCAGCGAGGCACTACTGTTTATCTCACATCATACATTTTGATTTCAATTGACATTGGAAGTTGTTATGTTGTGAGGTAAAGGAAATACTTCCTTTACCATTTTTGCTGGTTTTTGTATTCACATCATGGAATGAGCAGTTACTTGCACATGGTAATGACTTGTAGAAGGTTAAATATGTTAACAGAAATTTTTCTGTACTTCCTAGGTATTGGAACACAGCTGGAGGAGAATTTAGGGCAAATTGAAAAAGTGAAGGGCTACATTGTGATCAGAGAGTCTGCATCTCTGACTTCTTTGAACTTTTTCAAGAATCTGCGGGAAATTCGTCCAAGAGAGTTCTTCAATGTTCGCTCCCGCCCCCCAGCTATAGAAACAGATTTATACAATGAGAGGTGTGTATAGAATGGGAGCTAATGACAGGGATTTTCTGTGGTTAAAACGTTGATATTATTAATCCTTGAATAAGCAACCTTTGGTGCCTATTTCATTCAAATGTGGAGAAGAAGTTTGCCTATTTTGAGGGTGTTGCCTAATTGACAGGACGATCTGATTTAAGGCACTTTTCTAGTTGGCAGTTGGAACGGCTTGTATATAAAAATAGGGACAGTGCAGGAAGGCACTTATTCAAAGTGAGTGCTTATTTCAGAGTTTTGTTGGCAGAAGAGGCACTCATTCCTAGGGGGCTTATTCAAGGTGGCACTAATTTGAGAATCTAAGGTGAGCCCCACTTTAACTCAAGAGGTCGTGAGAGTAAAGAAAATAATTGCTGACTAAGATCTTGATTTTTTAACAAGTTCTTCTTGTTTGCAGCATAGGAAATGTCTTGAGAATAGTAAGGAGAATATGCGTTCTTATATTGGTGTGCGGATGTAAGGGGTTGACACAAGCAGTGGCAACAATGTGTTGATGAATACAGTTCTTGATGGTATGGACCTAAAAGTTAACCGCTGATGGTTTGCATGGTTTTTTTCCTACAGGTATGCCTTGGCCATCCGTGATAACCCCAAGCTAGAAGCCTTGTGGCCATTTCAACAGAATCTAACAATAATTGAGGGAGGAATCATGGTGCACTTGAATCCGTACCTATGTCCAAGCCAGATCACTCCACTTATCAATGATATTCTGAAGTGGAATAGGAATGACAGTAACAGAGTTCTTGATATCTCAGACACCACCAATGGAAACGCTGTAGCATGTAAGCATAACAAACAGTTAGTATAAGATTCCCTCGGCCTCCCTAGTAAGGAATGGAAAGCCTTCTGTATGACTCGTGATAATTCGGCCATAATGATTGGCCTGCCGCTCAGTTGGTAGAATGTCTGACATAAATTGAAGCAGTCCCCCACATTCTTGATGTGATTGAATTTTTTCTTTTTATCGGCAGGTAATGTTCGAAAGATAAATGTGACTGTAGAAGAAATTACACTTCCAAGATGTAGCCCAGTTTGTGTGAAAGTGGAATGGGACGACGCTATCATCAACGATGATTACAGAAATGTCTTGTTTTACACTCTATCATACAGAGAGGCGTAAGTGCTTGACTCGGTTTAATGCCATTGTCTGTTTTATTATGCTCTGTTCTACATTTTCTAGAGTTATCAAATAGTTAACCCTTTCACTGCTAGGAGTGACTAAAAATGAATACCTTCTTAGGATAGCCTTGTGAGCAGGCCTGTAGGACGACGAGTCAGGGAGTGGTTTTCCAGGGGTGAGTGCTAGACCCTTGGAAAACCTCTCGCCTGTTATAAGAATTTCTCTTGCCAAAACACATTTTTGAGCAGAAACGGGATGAAAGAAAGAGAGAGAGGACTAAGGAGCAACCAAGGGATAATGTTTGCTTTAACATATTCAATTCGCAGAGCTATCATTCAGGGCTGTCAAAAAGTTTGAAATTAGAAGGCAAATAAGAAATAATAGGCTGCCAGGTTATTTTGGCCCCCTTGTCACTTCCCGACAGTTTATTTTGGCTTCACCGCTCGTATTTGCAGCTCCCTCCCTAGACGCTTCCGAGAGCACGCGGATACAAATTCCACTGGCTTATGTCACGTATGCTAATTCCTGTTAGCCTCGTAATAAACGTTTTATTCCGTAATGTCAGTTTGGATATTCTCCATACTGTCCTTACAAATTCCCTATGGTCTGACCAGGAGAATTTGTCCAACAATTAAGAGCATCTTTAGGTGGTGATCATTTTCTCTATTCTCATGACTTAAGTGTTTGATTTAGGGGTGATATTGTATGGAGAAATTAGATGCTTATTAGTCCATGATGTGTATTAAATCCTGTAGCCCAAATAGGCAAATAACAGAATATACTGATGTGGATGCCTGTAGCAGCGATAGTGGAGACATGTAAGTCAGATTGACTTGTCACATTTTGTCCTAGTGGCTAGCATCTTAAGCATTACATGGAAATGAATGATACGTCTGTACTGTTCCAGAGCACAAACAATTGTTGTTTTCTCCAGCACAATCATATAAAATTATGTGAAAGGTTAATGATTTCGTCCATGAACAAGTATGACATATACTGTATGTCATTCAGTTTCTCTATTAATGATCGGGGAGGGGTGAGTTTGGGTCAATTTTTGCTGGGTTTGTGCCGCAGGCCACTCTGGCAGAACCCTTACCCCATAGTAGTCTATTCTGTGGCCAGCTATAGACCCTGTCTTAGTCACTTTTGGTAATACGGTGACAACGTTTTAACTGCGAGTCTTCCCGTTTTTAAATCCCTATTTACGATAATTTTCTTGCACCCAAGATCCCGAAAATGTGCCCTGCTGAACCAGTTTTACATGATCTTCTACATGATTTGTAATAATCATCTATCAGTCTCAAAAGATTAGGAAAGTGTTCTGTGCTCCAACATGCGAATGTGACAATTTCCAGTTAAAACCTATTTTGATAGTTATTATTAACCATTTAGGGGTACAGCGGTTGTAGTAGCCACTTTGTTCCGACAAATTTTATTTTGTAGTTTCTTAAAAAACAAACAAGCAAGTGCACTTGTAGATTTGATATCTGAAATAACCAGAAAAAAGGTGATTACTAAGGCTTCGAAGTCTGTTAGAGATTAGAAGCAGGGACAAACACATACAGAATCTCATTGTAATTTTTAGTTTGCCCACGCAGATCAACTGATCACCAAAGATTCATTGAATGTAATTTAAGCGTCTATTTCAAAGTTTGTTTTGTATTCTCATTTACACAGCTGGACGCGAATTGATCATACAGTTCCGCCCCCAGAGTAAGCACACTTTACTATCACTTCTTACTGATTTGATTAGAGCAATCTTCATTTGGGTGACTAAAGTGATCCGGGATCGCTTTGGTCTTGCCGTATATCGCTGTCTGATGGTTTACTGGTTTCAACCAACCACTCAAACTAATAAGTCACGGTTTTTCAATTTCGAAAAACTTTTTCGGTTAATTTTAAAACAGAATGTTTCTCAACAGAATACCAGTACTTGAATGAACTTTGTGTTCGAAAAGTCAAGAGGTTTCCTCTTTCTCTACTTTGTTTCCATTAAAGATTTCGATTAACGGTTCAATTATCTTTCGGTTATTTTGCGAGACAGTGGTTGTTTCCCATGTTTTCTTTTGAAATTTTGCGCGGGAAATTGATGCGCGGCCGGCCGGAATCGACCCCATCGCGCAAATTGGACAGAATACTGACTTAGTGCCCATCATCCAGGAAAAGATATGGAAACCAGTAAACCGTCCGGGAAATTTTGCGAAATGAAAGTTACTTGTTCGATGTTAGCATATTACAATAACAAAGATCTTGCTACTGCTACATGATTCATTTTGTTACGTCGTTTGCAGAGTAAATGTTTCTAGAGGCTTGATAACAAAGCGTCGGAAGATTGAGAGGACAATTAGAAAGCTGAAGCCGTATCAACTGTATGCCTTTCAAGTTGAGGCAGTTGTACTGAAGAACGATGGTGCAAAGAGTGACTTGGTTTTTGTTATGACAAAGGAGAGCAGTAAGTGAAGAAATCAAAGATCAGTATCACGTTCGCTCTTACCCCTCCCCTACACAGCCTACGGGGCAGGTGCAATTTTGGCGGGCGAGTGCTCGCACCTGTCGACTGCACGACAAATTTCTATCTTGCAGAAAACTATAGCAGCCATCATTAATTTTTATAGCAGCGGAAGGCTGGAAAGGGAGCGAAATTTTTGCTAAGGCGGTGAGCGAAGCTCAAATCGAAGGAGAGGGGAAAGGGTGGGGCGATGAATGTTGTTGGGTGTGGGAAAGGGTAGGTGACCATTTGCCTAGATATTGGCACCGATCCAAATTTACTAATGACCTATCTATCATGCCTCTCTTTCGCTGCGTGCCAAGTTTCTGTTGGATGTGATTGTCCTTTCAGAGCCTTCCCAGCCGGTCGGTCTCGAGGCAAACTACCTCAACTCTTCTGCATTACTTGTGACGTGGGAACCTCCGTTGTTTCCAAATGGGAACATAACCAAGTACATTGTGAGTTACGAAATAAGTACATACTCTGCCTGGAAAGCTGATTTGGATTGGTGCAGTCGACAGGTGTTCAGTAACAGACTTGGTGGTAATAACAATGGAGAGGGAAGCACAGATAACACTCCTGATGGTGAGTTTGAATGAAATAACAACTAGCCAAAATTACTCATGGCTTGTGCATAGGGCTGGGGAGTTAGGGGTCTGTTTTGAAATCCTGTCTGGGGCTATTGCTCTTTTCTCTTTAGTTAGACTTCATATTCCATACCCGCGAGTTGATCGGGTGTGACCAGTTATGACCGAATGGTCAGGAAAATCTGAAGAAATACTGGGAGTTGACTTACGGTGGACGAACGTTTCAGACACCCAGTCAATTGTTGGTAATTGTGTCAAATGTAATATCTGTTGAGGTCTACGTGACAAATTGATTTCATGTTGCCGAGCACCTGTTCAGTAGAACAGGGCGTGAAATTAATTTTTTTTTTTCTGGTAGCCACTTGGCTCCTAAATTCTTCAAAGTGGAAGCCAATTCAAAAAAAGTTGGTCGTCATTTTCAAAGGCAAACAAAACCTTTTTTCACGCTGTTATCGTTCTAGAAATTAAGTTAGGGAAAAGATCTTTAACTTGCTACAAAGTGGACATTAGGATGGATGATGTGCTGCGTTTTGGAAAAAACTTAATGAGGAAGTTTGCTGCGGATTTATCTTTGCAGATCTTTTTAATTCACTATATCTCTAGGTAAGATTATGATAAAACATTCTAGTCGCCAATTTGGCGACCAATTTTCAGGATTTGGTCGCCTGTATTAGGCGCAATTTCACGCCCTGTAGTAGATAACGGATGACGTCGAATTGTGGTAAATATAGAGAAGAATCGTCCAAATGTGGTAAGAACCCAAACTTGGCACATGAAACTTACCGTATTTTGACTTCTTTTGTGATTTGTTACCGAACATACCCATGGTAACATGAAATTAGGTTGTGTTATGTGATGAAAAAGAAAAAAAAGTTTTACGGCAATGTCATCTATGCGTCTTTCCTCCAGAAGATCATCATAAAGAACCAGTGGAATGTGTTTATAATTCAGCCAATGATGTAGACGTTGTTGAATTTGCGCTCACCTATGATCTCTCAAGTAACAAGCGCGTATGTGACGTTATCACCGGCACTGTTGTCGGCTTTTTATCGCGTGAAGCGAAATTCTTGCACATTTTTGTTTTCTTTAACATTTGATTTGTTTTCAATGATATCCTAAATTCTGCAGGAAACTGCGTAACAAATTTGACTTGTACCTGTGACGATAAGGAGGAAGAAAAAATGAAACCAGAAAAACAATCAGCATTATTCGCGAAGGAGTTCCAAGACGTCTTGTACAAAACACTTTTTACGAAAACAGAAGACGACAACGAACCTCCAACAAACAAAACTGTGTTAGCGACGACCGCACCTACCACAGGCTTAAACCAGCCGAACTGCAGTAATAATGCACAGGTTAGATCAATAACCCTGTACACCCTAACATCAGTATGCATATTCTCATAAGTGTTCTTTGTAAATTTCCTATGGTACTGGCAAGGAGAACTTGTTCAATGATCAAGCGGTTTTTTGGTTAGGAATCATTTCCTTTATTCTCGCGACCATAATGTGTGATTGAGCAGTGATAGCGTAGCTAGGGAGAAATTATTTGCCAGTCCCCATCACGTGTAAAGGGCGAAGATGGGTTAATTAAACAGTTGAATCAATATGTTAGTGGATGAGTTTTAAGAATTTACGAGAGAGGACTAAAACCACAGTGGATACTCAGTTTCTTTCTTTGTTCTTCCTTTGTGACGTACGTAAAACATCCTTCAGTCACTATGTAATGATGTGAAATAAACTGCCGACTGTTTTTGGGTTGTACTATTTCTACATTACTCAAAAAGTTGAGTTGAATACTTAATAAATAGATTCGTTAATGTTGCCGTGGATCTGTACAGTAAAAGAGCACAGAAGACCTCGAATGTGTTAAGAACAATGGAGCGTGTCACCGACGTTATTAATCTTCTGTAATCTGCCACGGTACAGGCCCACGGCAACATGGAATTTATTTGTTTGATGTAATAAAGAAGCAAAAGGTTGCTGATGGTGATGTCATCTACCCATCTGTCCTCCAGTAGATATTGAGTAAGTACCAATCAGAGTACGTTTATAATTCAGCTTATCACAGAATATACCTCGGTATTATGTTCCAGAATCCCATGTGTCAGCCTACAACAGCACCATCTGGTAAAAAGACAACATCATCCAAGTTGTCTTCCACATCAGTTAAACCGACTTCCATGAGACCCACAGTCCCAGCAACCAAGCCTAATGCTTCTCTCGCTGTGGATGGCAACGTTAATAAAATCCCTTTAACAAACCTGAGGCACTTCTCTGACTACACAATCACTGTAAGTATAAATGTATGAGGCTACGTTTGCGCAATGACTGCTCGTTGCGCTGCTGAATTACTTAAACCAATTTTAAAATTGGTTGGATTTTGAGGGGAATATTTTTGAGTACATTCCCTCTGAAATGATCGAGTCCACCAGCTCGTTGCCACAGGAGGGTTTCCCGGTTTTATCCTTGTGTGCCACAGGAGGGTTTCCCGGTTTTATCCTTGTGTCGCGACTCGAAGAAGCGCAGGTAACCCAGCAGCAATTCATCAAATTTTCTCGAAAGTTACTGTCGCTTGTTTATACACCTGGGCTAAAAGACACACTGTGAAAGTAAATTGTCGTGTCCAAGAACACAACTAAGATACCGGGCCAGGGGCTTATTTCTCTAAATTTTCGGTTATAACCGGTTCCGCAAAGCTGGTTTTATTTTTCGTGTTTGCATTCAAATCGAGGTTTGAAAACTTTAAAATTCAAATTATAGAGATTTGAGTAAATTTAACGGAATGTATTGTTTTTTGAGTTAAGACCCGCAATACTCTTCCTTAGGTAAAGATATGTAAATTATGGCTGCGGTTCCGTGATGTTAGCAGGACTTTCGAGAAGCAGGCAACGGAACTTGCGATTTGGTGTCCAGTGCGCTTACATGGCGCTTACCGCCAGGGCACCTGTTCTTTCGCGCGCTCTGACGCCTTAATGACAAGGGTTAAAGTCATTTTCGTTTTCAGATGTTTAGCCGATTAACCATAGAGATGATGAAAGTAGCTTCCTTATTTTGTTCCTTGGCGTGACGTAAGAGATGTGTGACTGTCACCGTGGTCTTTTTCTGAGGCGTCACGCGTCACGCACTGAGGCGTCACGCAATGTTCCATTGTGGATTGTCACAAAGCGATTAAGAGCTAACAATATTACTAAACTTTTAACTGAAAGATTACCGATAGAAAGTATTGAAATTGGTCTGTTGCTACGTTTTTTTAGGTCTGTGCCTGCACAAAGGTTGGATGTGCAACTGGCTCTTCTTGTGCCACCACAAAGGGAATGACAAACAAAAACGGTGAGTGATATAGCATAGGTTGTTGTGGCGTAATGTTTCCTCTCAAAGCCCTTTACTCCTTAACATCAATATGCATATTCTCCATACTGTTCTCCTTACATTTCCAAAGGTGATGACAAGGAGAAGTTGTTAAAAAAATCAAGAGCTTTAGTTGCTGATCATTTCTTATATTCTCGTGACCTTGATGAGTGATTCAGGGGTGATATTGTAAGGAGAAATTAGATGCTGGTCACTTCAAGGGTTCAAAGTGTTAAGGAACCAAGTAGCCCATCCCGCTGGAGCTTATCCCACCTTCCATAGCATGAAACAGAAAAAGAGTATCACTACTCTCCCCTGGATAGGATGCCAATCCATGGCAAGGTTAATCCCCCCCCCCTTCAACTTTTCATTACGTTTCCCTGACAGTTCGCCAGTACCCATTTATACTCCTGGGTGGGTGGGGAGGGTGGGGAGAGGCACTGTGAAAGAAAACTATTTTACCCACGAAAGCAACGCAAATGACTCGGCCATGTCTCAGTCCCGAAACCTGACCTTACCTGACCTGACCTTTTTATGACATTTATGAAGTTGTTTAAGCCCGTCTTTTTTCTGGTCTTGATTTCAGAAACGGCCGACAATCTTGGAGCACCCCTAAAAGTCAATATGGACAACAACACTGGAGAAGTAAGCATATTTCTTGTTATGAGGTCAATTGTTTTCATTGCAACCCACATTACTTTCCTCAACTGGTGTAACGTTACTCTTCAATAATGAAGTTAGTCGAGGACCGAGTATGGCTTTTGAAAACTTCAAAATGGAAGAGTCTTTTAACAGGTTCCAAAGAAAATGGCTGATTGCGGGGATGGTGTCGAGAGCGCTCGCCTCCGACCGTTGTGGCATGCATTCGATTTCTGGACGTGGCGTTCCATGTGGGCTGAGTAGTGTATTGATACTCGTCATTGCTCCGAGGGTTTTCTCCAGGTCCTCCAGTTTTCATCCTTCTACAAAAACCAACATTTCAAATTCCAATTCGACCAGGAAACAGTGAACAAGAATAGCCACCGCGTGGATGTTCACTGCTAAATTCCGTGAATTTCCATCACTCGATTGCTTCTCATGAGGCTCTTGTCATGGCTAATCATGGCATTTTAGAGTTCTCTTTAGAGAGCGCGGAATCCGAAGGTCAGGGTATCGAATTCTCGTGGAACAAAGAAAAAATCTGGCAGATTTTTGTCTTTGTTCCAGGGTCGTGACAAATTAATTTAGATATTTCTATGCATTATATCTGCCACAGTTTCGATTAACATGGGTTTCCCCAAAGGACCCAAATGGAGTGGTGCTCAAGTATGATATAAAGATAACACAGGTATGCTTGTAGAAGTGGTGTGTTAGTTTTCAGTGAATCGAATGACTAGCCTACGAGTAGGCTCTCGTCATAAGCGCCGCACGACGCGTGTTTCTCCTCCCGCGGGAAGACTGGACGCGAGTCGTGGGGAGGTCGGCTGGAGTCTGGCACTAATAAAGAGGGTGTTTCACCCCTTGCAGACCTCTCGTTGACTCTCATTCATCAAGGCCTCATTCTTCCCCGCAGGCAAAGAAACGCTCGTGCTGAAGCGCTTATAATGAGTACCTTCGCACAGGCCATTAGAAGATTGTATGTTACTGTGCGTGCCGTTTTAGAATAGACTGTTTTGCGAGACCTAAGCTTCCAAGACCAACTGAAAGTGTTTTGGAAGGATTTGGGTAATGAGTGACCTTGCAGATCAAAGATTATCATCGGATAACCTTGATTTTAAACCATAGTTTGAAACCAACGTAGGTCATCTTTTTGAAACGTGCTTTGAATGACAAAATTGCTCTGTCGTTTATGATCAATAATTTAGTAAAAAAACAGAATAAAATACATGTGCAAATAATGATATTAGCCAAATGATACAAACACCAAGAGCACTTTGTTTTACACTGAGTAGCTAGAGACAGAATTCCAAAAAAATCAACAAATGACTTTAATTTTGATTTGTAAATTGATCGACCCTTAGGAGCTGTAAACTACAAATAAATTTATACACTCACACGCAGGTATTACGAGAGAAAAATACACTGTACCATAAGTAGCCCATAGGAAGTCGAGGTAGATATGTCAACTGCCTTAAGCGCGGAGAGGAGCGGGTGAGCAAAGTGCGGATGGATTTATTTTCTGCTTCTGATTGGCTGAGATGGTGGCGTGAGGTTGAAGAACCAATCGTAGATTGATGCCATGGCACTCCCACACTGCTTTCCGCATTCAAATGCGAAAAAAAAACCTTTTTTGTTTCATTTTATTTCTTTTTCAATTCTTAGTCGGACTCTCAACCTGAATTCAAGTGTGTGAGTGGCAAACAGTTAACATACCAAGAGAGAGTAGAAGATGGAAACTATTCTGCCCAAGTTAGAGCTATTACCTCGTCCGGCAATGGATCGTGGAGTAACACTGTGTCTTTCTCGTATTTCATTGAATCGCAGTCCACAGGTAAGTTTAAAGCTATTTTTTGGTATAGTTCCTCTTTCTCCAAAGCTACCGTAAAGCTGTCGCGCTTGCTTTGCAATCCTTCTCCCCAAAAAGTCTTCCGAGGTGATAAGAAACTCTGTTTTACAGCGAGGTTAAAACGATTTTTATTCGGCAGTCCTTAATTGACAAGAAAAGTTCGGCGCCCGGCTTTATTTTGAAGGAACGGCTTTTGGGAATTTGGAAAAGGCTTATGTAGCGGCAGTAATTACATGAATTTTACGAGTACACAACAAGAGTGTTTGCAGCATTCTCCATTCTAACGAGAACCAAGTGAAAGAACACAAGTGGATGTACTACGAAAGGGATAGTGGTTATTCAAATCAAGTGTTTCTCAGTAAATATCCGGGAAACGGATTAAAAAGCGTGCAGAGGGGAACTGGTACTAACTCACAAGCCGGCTCCCAGACTTCTTTGCAGCCGTTCTTTAGATGTCACGCAGCCCTTTCTTCAAAAGAAAGGGTACGATTGTGCGACATCTGAACGGACGACTGCGAGGGAGACCAGGCGCTTTTGAACCGTGCCCTAACTTCGGTTGGCTTGGGTACCAGAGAGACTTCGTTTGGTATAAGGTGCAAACACAATTTTCACTAGGTTGTAATTCTCTGCGCCACGGAACGCATTCGTACCTAGTCAAATTATTTTGCTTTTGTGTTTTGTTGCAGTACCTCCCATCGGAGAAAAAGAGGCGTTGTCCCTAGGGACTATGTGGGAGCCAGCTTGGCTGCTAGTGTTGTGTTTGTGTTAGCTTGTGGTTTTGTTGTGTGGTACATTGCTCGTCAAAGATACAAGAGGTAAGGTAGCGCTGTTCACTATTGCCATGGTAACAGTAACTCATTCTTCAACATGAATTCACATGAATGACAAATTCTTGGTTCTGTTTTGAAAAATTCCAACAGGGTTTCTAGAAAGAAATTTTTAAATGCGCCAAAAAGTCTCGAAAAGGTTAACCAAGTTATGGCAGACTTATAGGGTACAGAATTTCAATGAATAACCATTTTCTGCCCGCAAATGTCGCCCAATTGAAGAAGAAAGGCATGAAAGGAAATTTAAATAAATGAAAGGAAATCGTTCCTTGCAGTTGTTTTATCCAACAGTCGGAATTTATATCTCTGTCTTCCTGTGCAAAAGCCCAAGTTTCAAATTACCTTGTGGTAGGCCTTGCTGTTTTCTATTTAAGCTCAGCCGAGCTGTGCGCGTTCCTTCCATCAAAGATTCCATGAATGTATTCAAAATAGCTCATCACATGCTTGCCTTTTCTACGACCGCTTTTCCAATGCTTTGTTTGATCACATCAGGTACAGCGATGAACAGATCCCGGGTGTACTTTATGCCTCTGTTAACCCAGAATACATGACATCAACAGACGGTAAGGGGTAATTGCTTCCTCAAAGATCTTCTTTCTTTTTTTTCTTTTTTCTCTACAACAGTTCGGTACGTTCTAACTGGATGAATCTGATTTTTTTTCAATATTTAAATAAAGAGATCACTTGCAAGTACATCGACTCTGTGAGTCCCACAGTGTATAGAGTGATGTCAACATGGGAAATTTTAGATTACATCCCCATCCCAACCCCAATCTTGTTCTCCTTTGCCATCGTATGTTGGTTTGGTCGCGCAATACGTTCTCTCCTCCTGGAAAGTGTGTTGCAGTCCAGACCAGACATTGGATTCGACTAGAAGGAAATGAACGCACGTCATCCAGAGGGGGCTATAGATTTACCCTCAGAGAGAAAACCCAATTAATTTTTCTTTCTTTTGAAGGGAAATTTCAGTTTACTCTTTATCTTCTCTGCCATAGAAAATGAATAAAAACTTCCTTTTATCCGTGAGATTCAACTGAACGGCAGGCCGGGAAATTCCTAAATCAACTAGGAGATCTGCCAATCATATTTACGCGTGCGTGAGTGGAATAGAGTTTTAATGTAAACTTTGTTGAACCCCCTTTTTTGTGATTGCAGTGTACATTCCTGATGAATGGGAATTCCCCCGAGAGAAAATCAAACTGGTTCGTGAATTAGGAAATGGTTCCTTTGGGATGGTTTACGAAGGAGAAGCTGAAGATATTACCCCCGGTGATCAAATGCGTAGAGTGGCTGTGAAGGTATTAAATCTGTTTGCTTTCTGGATGTTTTCTGTCGTAAAGCGAATTTAAGTTAAACAGACGTGAAGGATGTTTACAGGAAATATAAAAATGTCGTCTTTTTTTTTTTTTAACTCAACTTGCGTCATTTTTTAGCATTTGTTTCCACTCTCAAAATTGAAGCGGCAATGAAATGACCATCCAGTGTAAAATCTGCTCAAACATGGTGGCTAAAATGATCAGCAACCTTTTTACATTACTTCATTTTTATTTGGCTATCGAAGTTAATCCTAATTTGGTAAACAGTTATTCTTCTGTGATTGGCCCAAGAATTCAAACCATCTTCTCACAGAGTTTGCACGTGTCCTGGAAAGCCTAGAAAGTCATGGAATTTAGGTTTGGCCCCGGGAAAATCATGGAAAGCCATGGAATTTTCACAGCTTAAAAGTGTGCGAACCAACCAATCAGAGTCAAAAGTTAAACCCATCTTGTCCTAGCACTAGCGTTTTCCTGCGTTTCAGGCAGTTGACGGGTAATCACGGGATTACCATTTGATCCGACACTTAATTCTCAGGACTAAAATTATAAGCAATATGTGGTAGATAGTGAGGGGAATTACTAAAGAGATCTTAGGAGTGAAAGGGTTAAAGACTTGCTCGATCGTTCAATGTGTTATTTTCCTCTTTACAGACTGTAAGTGAAAATGCGTCGATTCGAGACAGGGTGGAATTTCTTCAAGAGGCGTCTGTTATGAAGTGAGGGTTCATAAATTGTCGTATTCAGTTTTCAGTACAGCTACTTGGCTTCGTATTTTCAGGTCTAATTTAATCACTGTTTTAATTAATTCTAAAATGATTGACGCCTTTGTGGCGATTATAAGAGGCTGTAGTTATAGCGTTATAAGGAAACATTAAACTTGAAATTCCTGAAAAAAATCCCTGAAATTGGTGTAATGTAAACAGAGCAATAATTTCGGCGGTCACAAATTTCTTAGTGACAAAAAAACGTTAGTGTGCCACGAAAAGTCTCGGTAATAAAAGCAGTAACGAAAACTTAAGAAGTGGTTCTTCACATTTTTGTAATAAAACTTTGAAGTGGATGGCAGATGTAACCCTTGCGTTATATATCCTTGATACTATTTATGTGGTGTTACCATTCGTACAAATTCCACCATCACATTTATCAAGTCCTTCTCTGAACTAACTCTGATACATGTCTTTGCTCTCTTTTCAGACAATTCTGTAGTAACCACGTGGTAAGGTTATTGGGTGTGGTCTCAGAAGGGCAACCTACTCTTGTTATCATGGAGCTTATGGAGCTGGGAGATCTTAAGAACTTCTTAAGGTCTCGTCGGCCAGGGGTAAGATCTCGATTTTAACGAACATTTAGCGGTGGTTATGAGTGAAGCGCGACGGAAGTTTGGCGACCGTGTTTTGACTTAAAAGTCGTGTTGATGTCACGGGTAACAGGATCCGGCGGTTACCACTGGAAACGAGGAAGGTTGCCCGTGACGACCTCGTCGCCAAACTTTTTTCTGTGACTCACTCAACTGTCGATCGAAGTAAAATGATAGATGATGATAATAACGGTTTCAACTGTTGAACATTTCTCGCAAGCATGGGACTTAAAAAAGATATGACTACCCACGGGTAGAATCTTGGGAAGGACGATGAATTTCATGGAGTGAACTGAAATAGAAAAGGCACGAAGATAATCGAACTTAACCCTTACACCCTAACATCAGAATGCTTATTCTCCATACTGTTCTCCATACATTTTTAAAGAGGCTGACTAGGAGAATTTGTTTAACAATCAAGAGTTACTTTAGTTGGTGATCATTTCCTTTATTCTCATGACTTTCATGTTTATTTCAGGGGTGATATTGTAAGGAGAAATTAGATGCTTGTCACTCTAAAGGGCTAAAGGGTTAGGGATGCCGTGTGGAATTCAATCTGCATGGAATTGGGACCATTTATCATCAATTTTGATCAGATTAATTTTTTTTCCTGATTAAACAGGAAGGAACTCTACCACCTCCAACGCTTCAAGAACTTCTCCAAATGGCTGGAGAGATTGCCGATGGAATGGCGTATCTTGCGGCTAGAAAATACGTGCACAGGTAGGATTTATACCTCATAGCTGCCTTGCAAATAGACTAAGTGTCTGCACAGATTGACGCGTGGGCAACTATCCAGCTGTTTACTAGGTTCTTTAAATTTTTACACTGAAGAAGGTGGCCAAGGTAAGATGTTGAGCCATTCCCAGGCCCAAAAGTCAAGTCTTAACGAACTCAGAATGTGACAATTTTCCAGGTGAAACATTCATATTTCCTTGACGTGTCAGAATCAGGATCTTTTCTAACGGAATACTTCTTTTGTTAAAGAGATCTCGCGGCACGAAACTGCATGGTAAACGCGGATTTTACTGTTAAAATAGGAGGTGAGTTTTTAGTTATTCAATCGTTCGAAAGTCTGTCATGTGTTCAAGTTGGGTCGTCATGTCTTTGATGTGTTTGTGTTTCATTTGCTATCGTGGTGGTATATATCTTTTAAATGAGTATGTATAACATTGTCTTAACAGATTTTGGAATGACCCGTGATATTTACGAAACAGACTACTACAGAAAAGGAGGAAAAGGTAGCTTTATTTTGTTAATGCATTCTTTTCCCATCCGTGATTACCTTTCAATTTCCCGGCATCCTTAGTTTGTCGAGTTCCGATCTGTGAGACCTAGACCGAGAACCACAGTTCGTGTCTCCTCTATATTCTATTGCGCATGTAGCCAAGATTAGAGGGAATTCAACTTTCTCCTAGTTACAATTTCAATCATCCTTTAGGTTTGCTTCCTGTGCGGTGGATGGCGCCTGAGTCTTTAAAAGATGGTGTTTTTACAAGTTATAGCGACGTTTGGTAAGTTGGAGAGAGGTTGCTTGAGAGAAAGTATGATAGTATTCACAGCATTTTTGTGTGATTATGCACTGTCAAAGCAATTTCCAGTTGAGTGACGAAAGAAATCTTTGATTGCTTTGTTTTTGCTTTACTTCGTTATTTTATTGTTCCATAAAATTCGCGCCACTTTCACAACCAATTAGATTCAAAACCAAAACCAGTGGCGACTTGGTCCCTCGCACTTTTCCGCGCTTTAGGAAGTTCCTTTTTTATACTTTGATTTCTCATTGGCCCCCCGTGATATCTCTTTTCCTATGATTGGTTGTCGTGAATGATTCGGTTTTGGTTTTACGACACTCAATCGAGAATTGTCCTTTTTTCCAACCCGAGCTTTTGAAAACATGACGTTAAGGTGCGATGCCAAACTTGATTAAAACTTTGTTATGTAGCTCAACAAGAACGCTGTAACTATATACAATTTTTTGCCTGTTTTAGGTCATTTGGCGTGGTGATGTGGGAGATGGCTACATTGGCAGCCCAACCCTACCCTGGAAAGTCCAATGAAGAGGTCCTTAAATATGTAGTGGACGGGGGAGTGATGGAGAAACCTGAGGAATGCCCTGATAGGCTGTAAGTCACGTGGCTGTTAGCTTATGTGTAGTATGTTGTTTGGCTCTTTTTGTTAAAAACAGTGATCTCACCTTTGAGCTACCTCGCAACATTTTGAGTCACTTTTATTTTTTTCTTCATAAGGGAAAAAAATATTAATTTATCAAACCAAAAGGAAATCCACTTATACAGGATAAAGAAGCTTCCCACGGATTTTCTGAATGACAAATTTCAAGATTTTGTAGTGGATTTTTTAAGGATTGTTACACTGAACGCTCTATCGCCTTCAAGGTTCTTATCCTATAAATTTCAAACCCAAACTAACGAGTAACTAGTTTCAAATTTTTCCTGTCAATAACCACCCTGAATCACACGTAAAGGTCACGAGAATGAAGGAAATGGTCACCAACTAAAGAAGCTCTTACCGATGATTGTTAAGCAAAGTCTCCTCGTCAGCGCCTAAGGAAATGTATAGAGAACATTATGGAGAATATGCATACTGATGTAAGGGTGTAAAGGGTTAACGCATGCCGAGATTTTCGAGTTCCGTTTTTCCATGTAAGTTCCGACAGTACTTGTACGTTGACTTGTGACATTTATGTTGTGGCTTTCGTTTCAGTTACGAGTTGATGACACTTTGCTGGCAGTTTACTACCAAAGCCCGACCAACCTTTGTGTTTCTCATTAGTGTGCTTGAGAACGACTTGTCTGAAGACTTCCGACATCTTTCTTTTTACCACACTCTTCCAGAAGACCAGCTAAAAGGCCTGTTAAGCAGTCATTACAAGCACAAGAACAGAGCTGAAACAACGGGCTCTACTAACAACGTTGAATCGGCGGCTTAATGTATAAAACGATGTTAAGAGCTGCCTTTTCGCCCTAGTTTATTATAACTAGAGCTCTTCACTGTCAAAACCTTGTGTTATGTATAGGACCTTCTACTATTTCGATAGGCGTTTTATAATAGCAACAAAGTATGTATTTGGATGCCTTCTTATGCTACTATTTCCTCTGCCCGATGAAAAAGTATTTACGAGAAATTTCGGACGTTTTTTAGGTCAGAACGTGTAAAGGTGACTTCCAAACTCCAGGGGAGTCTAGGAAATAAGCTGTATATCCCTTGGGGAGTTGGATTTTCACAACAACATTCGTCGATATCTGTAAGTAAATTGTGAAAAAAAAAATGAAAAAAATGAAACCCAACTTTCATCCCGAGGAAAAGAGAAGAAAAAAAAAGCCCTTAGCTAAGCGATAGTCTGATAAATTAATATGCTGTCTAGATCATTCTTTGGAAGTTGGCTCTAAGAAATTGTCATACAAAGAAAAAAGCTATATTAAAATTAAAGTATTCATCTCTGTACACACACATCTTCTTCTTTGGAAAAAGGCCCGATGAAAGCTGCAGTCTGGAAGTGAACCAACGTTACGATGACCACATTGGCTAGACAACACAGCGGTCAAACGTAAGGGAATTAGTTCTGGCCGGCCGCGCGCCAATTTCCCGCTCAAAATTAAAAGGGAAACTTAAAAAAAATAAAATAAAAACGACTTCCTCGCAAACATGCGAAAGAAAATTGAAACATTCATAGAAATCTGTGGTAGCGAAAAGGAGAACTCGAAACGTTTCGAGTACAAAGCTTATTCAGGTACAAATATCCTGTTGATTTACCATTCTGTTTGGGCTTCACGGAGAAAGTTGTACGCTTTAAAACGCCGTAACTTGGTGGCCTACTGACATACAACGAAAGAACTTTCCAGTTCTGATTGAAATGAAAAGCATTGCTGTCAGTGCTAGCTTTTCGTCTCAATAACTTAACAGTTTCAATGACAGTGTCGCAAAGCCAGGCTGAACAAGTACAAAGTTTTCTAATAGCAGGTGCACACCCATCGTTCTCCTATTGGCGAGTTTCGTTGTCGGCAAGCTAGGGGTATCCTCGTATCCTTAATTTGGGTTGGGTGAGCTTGGCGGGGCAGTGTTTAGTCATCTATTTATTAATTTTTATTAATATTATTTTTAATTACTATTATTATAAATATTAACATTTACCTAGCGGCAACGTCGGCGATATTGTGAACCAAACAATAATGAAAAAAAAAATCACCCTGGTTGCCAACGAGCAAAACAATGTTTGTGCACGTTAACGGAAGTCATTATTCTCTATATTCAGCGCCCTTGTTTACAATTTTCTTTTCAACAAACACGTGAGAAAAATACGTTTATTTCAACTTTCTTCTGCAGGTAAGGGACCTGTCATTTTTTCCTCGCCAGGGGGATGGAGGGATATTTTTGTGGGGCGATCGCATAGTTTTCAGGAGCAACAAAGGGGGGATCAGTCGTTGCCAACAGAGTTTAAGAGGGGTGCTAAAGAAAATTGACCATATCATGAAAATATTACAGAGCCTTATAGAGGGTCAGTGAACTTTATTGTGACACAACCAAACTCCCCTTTCCCCTCCCCACAGGCAATAAATAAGGACGACCATTTCTCGTGCTTCTCCCTTCTCCCCATTTCCCAAACACTCCCTTTGAGAGCTGTCCTAAGTAGGCTCATTGCATCCCTGAAAAAGCAACACTCTCTTGATTAAATCTTAACAAAAACATTAGTTGGTGAGAATCACAAAGTAACCCTATGTGTTGTTGTGTCCTTCATTAACAGAAAAGGCTTAGAATTAGACTTGAGATGCAATGGAATGAAATCAGCACCCCAGCTGGACTCAGTGAAAAAGTGAAGAGTGAATATACTTTCTGTTTCAAGCAGAGAAAATATTGATGACAAAAAGATCTTGCTTTCATGAGGCAGTCAAATAATGGTTCATACCCATGGGGTCGCAAGGGATCCTGTTACTACTTTCTCACCCCCTCAAAAAGAAGGAAAGAACGTCAGACTGAAAGCCCCTGAATGATAAGTTAATCCACCTTCAGGTTCCTCAGGAGAGAGAGAGAGCAACAATGAGGGTTTAATGCAATGAGATGATTTTCAAGGATTCAAATTAAATTTACAAAATTTGAAATCCTGCCAATATCAACATGGTACTGAAGCGAGTGCTTGATGAGGCGAGAAGAGTCGAGCTTAGGCCTTATTTCTTTCGAGCGCTGCTACCAATCACGTTTTGCTATTCATTTATGTTCATGCAACCCTCATGCAATAAAATTAAAGGCCAATAGTCAATTGACAAATATCGCATGTAAAACCAATTGAACATATGTACAAGCATTGTCAAAAAACAAAAGAACAAAGGGTCGAAACGTAATTAATGACGCGAATCAGACAAGGTGAACTTCCCAGCTAGCTATTTTCGATTTCGATCTCGTAATCGACGAAAATGAAATGGTCAGACTGAGAGAGAGTCAACAAACAAGATGCAATGAGCTGTAATAGCAGCAAAGATTTAGTGTTTTATTGTTGTTAACGACTGGTTTCGAAACTGACAACAGGTGGTTACGCAAAGTACATAACAAAACACGTACGCACGAATGACACACGTCCAATTTCCGGCCATGTTAAATATAATCTTTAGCTGTATACAAGAAGAGCGTTTTAAAATAACTTATCCAATTTAACGTCTGTTTGTTCTTACAATAGCGTTTTTTAATCTTTATCTACAACTAAGTTTTATAAACAGCATTTACAAATGTTATGTATATAACAATGGCCGACATTTATCTGCTTTCAACGCGTCGTTATTACCCTTAAAGATACACTATATGTACAAGAGAAGCCGATTATTGCTGCTAGAAGGTCCTAACGACAATGTATTGCAATTTACAGCAGCCTTTCGAATCAAACTCTTATTTTGAAGCATAAAACTACTTCAGGCGATTTATCCCAAAGGGATTTTCATTTAGGGTGACAAACGACATCGATCTCTCAACAGTGAAATTCAAGGGCTAGCCAATGGCAAGTTGATAGTCGACCGTAGCTGATGACAGCTCACTTCCCAAGGGCATGTCAATTTTAACTTGAAACCATTTCCACGTTGTCGATGGCAGAGGAAAATAGCGACAATACAAGTAAATATCGCATATAACGTAAAGCGACAGGTTCGTATGGAACCCTAAGTACATGTAAATGGAGGTTCATACCAAAACGCCGTGAACGATTCGGTCATTTTTAAGTTCTTGAAACCTTCTTGAATGGCCTTCTCCTACTCCAATTATCCATTCTTGCTGCTCCTCACTTGAAATTTGAACGCATTGTTGAGCTCGTCGCCGATGGCTTGTAGGATCTGGCCAACTTGTTGCGGAGTTACATTGTTATTATTTAACAAAATCTCCTCTAAATTCGATTGCGTCACAGTTTGTTGGCGGTTTTCCACATGGTCCGATGATCGTGTACTGTTCACATTTTCGCTTCTTCTTCTCAAACTGTCTTCTTGCTCGACAAAATTAACATCGCTAGACGCTGTGATTCTGCTTAGAGATGACTCCATGATTCAGTATGTTTATATTCTACAGCACAGATTCAAACCGTCACGGATCTCGACAGGAGCAGTCACGAGTAAGTTTCAGCTGGGGTCCTTTCAGCTAACGCAGCACTCAGTTCTCGAACCCCTTTTAAAATCAAAACTTCGTTTGCGAACTGTTCAAATGTATCTCAATAGGCGATTGTTAATGTACAAAATGTCCTCTTCTGCGACCCACTCAGCCGGCAACCGGCGAAACCACTTCTCTTCTTGAATATCGGGAACACAACAGCCGTGCAAATCGTCAAAACGGTGGCAATATAAACTGCGTATCTCCCCTCGGGAAAGGCTGTGGTCCTCAGAAACTGTATCAAACGGTAGAAATTATCTCGGCGAATGTTAAATCAAAGATTAGATCTCCTCGCTATTCGAACTCGACTCTTCACCTTCAATAGTAAATTGAAACAAACAATAGTTCCCGGCGGTCCAAGAAAATTTTTAACCCCGAGAAAAATGTGGTAAAAATAACCTTGACGAAGCAACGTAATCAACCAATCAGAGGGCTGAAAACAGGGACCTGATTAGGCATGTGAGGGGAATGTGTGTTTTGGTCGTTTTTGCTGCGAAATCACATTTAGCACGCGTCTCCCGCGTGTTATCGTTTTCGCTGAATCAGACCTATATTGGTCCAATACTGGCACTTGTATAGGACAGCATATTTTGTCCAAGGATCCTCCTTACGCCCCCGCATCCAAATAGGCCAATGAGATCACTGTAATTTTAAATGCCTTGACAAGGTTATAAATATTCAGTAATCTCTAACTTCTGTTCGGCTTTCTGGACTGCGGAGATGGATGAAGGTAATTTCGATTTGCCCACTTTTGAAATCGTCAAATCCTTCAAATCACTCAGCTTTTCGAAAGCTGGATTTTCCCTTTTATTTTCTTACCATTGAAATTCGCTTGTAGGCAGATGGGGAGAAGAAACGCCTTCCGAACAGTACACAACGAAGACTTTATAGTGCGAAGGAAGAAGGGACGAGAAAGTGAAAGCGCGTGTGGTCTGTGCGAGTAAATGCTCAAAAAAATTCAAAGCCTCATGGAAAGCCGACACAAACTGCCCAGCGCGGATGATTCGCCGATTGCCCAACAAGCCAAGGATCTAGCCAAAGATTTCATATCTTACAGACTTGGAAATAACCCAATCCCTGTATCACCCACTGCTGCTACTCTACGCAAACTTGCCGATCAAATCGAGGAGCAATACCCTTTACTATTGAACCATTTGTGCCACAAATTAAATATAACTCCAGCAACTGTCTATCAAACGTTTTTCGAAATCGCCAGTGAGGTATTTGTAGATGGAGTTAACTGGGGAAGGATTGTAGCTTTGTATGCCTTTGGAGGAAAGCTGGCTATGTATTGCGATCAACACCATATGAAAGAGCTTGTTGGATCGGTAACTGACTGGGTTGGAAGATATGTTGGCGGCCTTTGTGAATGGATCGAAAACCATGGTGGATGGGTGGGTAACTGGTTTAAATGCGATCTACTTCGTACTGTCTTGTGTTATATTTTTAGTTTAACTCTGTGTCCTTTACTTGAACCCGAGGCGAAAATTAACTACATTAAATACCGCTTGGATATTTTTAAAACCCCGCCGACTGACATTGGAGGGTCGTAATAATTCGAAATTCTTTCGTAAACAAAGAAAGGTTGAAGACTGTATGTCGGTTTCAGCTGCTACTGACTGGTATTTATAAATAATAAAAGGCCTTTTTCTTCTAATCAGTCGGGGACAGGGAAAATTTCGAAGATTCAGACGTCATTACATCCTAAGCGCTGAATAGTGACAAAAAATTCAAACAAAAGAACCATAATTGCTAAGCGTGTTTTTTGTTGGATAGGAACATTTTTAGAATTTTTCTCACTGATTGCGGGAAGTCGTTGCATATGTGGAGGAGTATTTGAAATGATTTGTCATATTTTAATTATAAAATACGACCTTCACGAAAATCACCTCTATGCCACCCTGTGGATGATCTCAGAAAATGTTCACTTAACTTTTGCGCAAAACGTATTACCTGAGAGCTTCAACGTACAAGATGTTGTACATGTGTACTTTTACGTAGTACGTCCTTGTGCAAGATTAAACCAATCATGTTGCCTGCGCGAACTGATTAGAATTTTCACATGGCGGGTCACTGATGAAAAAGCGAAAGTGCTGAGAAAGCAGTTTGCAAGCACAGTCGTAAGCTTTCAGTGACAGATGTGTCAAATTCTTTGGAATCTTCAGCAGTTAATCACAGCATATTAACATAGTTTTCGTTTTTGTACAATCAACAGGACTTGTTCAGCCTTGTTTTCAGTTTTCTAATAATCTAGAAACTTCTTCTCCTAAGAGACTCTTTTTAAAACAAATTATGTCTGGCATGAGAAGCGCTTTTTGAGAAAGGTAACCACAGCAATATTGAACAGCCCAGGCATTCATGTAAACAATGGAAACTATGCAATTACCAAAGAATAAACAGAATTGATTTTTATTTGACTGAAAATAACAAGTCCAGATCAAAGTTCAGTCTGTTTTGAAGATTTTTATAAATCGAAATATTCAAGTCTCTTATAAAATGTTTTGGAAAAAGTTAGCATGAATATCTAAAGTAGTCAACTAGTTGAAAGATTTCATCAAATACTGTAAACCTTTTGATAATACTTTTGCTGGGACATTTACGGTTGTTAGGTCAGATTTTTTACTAAATATGTCCCTTTTCTGGTGTATTTATATGAACTAACTGAGTCTGCAGCATAGCTCACTTAATCTGCTGAAGAAAACATGATCTTTATTTTCTGAAAATGAGCTAAAGTGAAGGAAATTTTTTCTGTGTTAAGAAATTTTGAGGTTGCTGGTAGTAAGAATAGTGGTTATTTTGTGGATTTTCTTTGATTTTGGGCAATTCTCGTCAACTTTATTGACTTAACTTCAAGACTGGGATGAAGAGATTTAGAGAAAAATTTTTGCAGGGGGGGTGGGGGAAAGAAATGCAGGGACATGATCCAAAATCAGGCGTTGCAGCTTTTAGATTTCCTTTGGTTGTCAGTCAGCATTTGTGTTATTCTTGTGTGGGCTGCCATGCAGCCATCCAAATTTAGTGGTAATCAAAAAGTGTGGGTGCCTGTTAGGAAATAAACTGGAATGCTGAAACATGCAAATCACATAATTCTCAGAATATTTTGTTTGATCTAGTGCCATTTTTATGTACTAGAAGACCATTGAAACAGAACCATATTAAGTCTGAAAGATTCTAAGATTAGCATCCAGCATTAATCCTCTTACTTCCAAGATTTACCAAGAAATTATTTCTCCTTTATACAACATCAGTAAAATCTCAAGTAGACAGGTGATGAGTATAAATATAGAAAAATATTGACATGGGTTTATCACATGATACAACTCTTAACTTCACATCTAACATTAAAAAAAAAAAGAATGGCAGACAGAAAGGAGAAGTATTATTTTCACTCAAACCTGCTAGCTATGTCTATTTTGCCCTTATCAGAATTGCAGGCTTTTATTGCGTATAACTCAAGAATTCTTTAGGGCTGCTTTGAACACTTTGTGGCCTAAGAAAATGTTTTCTCCATCAGGGAAACATATTTTTATTAGCTTTGAAAACAATTCAATCACAAAGTATGCTTTGGTGACTGGCAATAATAGAAAACCCTGTTGAGTTTTAAGAATTGATATTACAATTCTTTTGTGTTTTTCTTTTTGCGATGTAATAAATCCCTTATTGACTTAGCATGTTCAGTGAAGACAGCTGGATATTGGCCTCGCTGTCTTTAAAATCACAAAGAAGGATTTGCATAGCCAATATCCACTTATGTTGGTAAAGCTCATGCATTTTTGATTGGTATTTATAACATGTGGAGTCTTGATGATAATAACAATAATAACAATAATAATAATAATAATGATAATAAAAATATTAACAATAATAATAATAATAATACACTTTATTTTATCAGGTTTGACCAGAAAGAAACAAATTGGAACAAATATTGTAAATAAACATATTGTTTGCAAAATCCTACCTGGCAGGAGACAGACCACTTGACTGTATAGGAAAGAGATTAACTTAAGGCAACAGAGATAAAGTAAATTTAGTAACAGGGTGAAGGACTTAAGCCCAGGATCACCAGGTTACAAACCGAGAGCCCTTAATCCACTTGGCCACACTGCCCCCTTACCATTAATTAACTTTACCATCAATTGACATTATGTCATTTCTTTTAGGAAGGCCTCCATAGACAATTTAATGACAAAGGCGAAAATGCAGCATGGTGGAAAGGTGTCTTTCTCACTACACTGGGACTTGGCACATTAGCAGCTTTTATGTACAGCAGATGAACCATCCAACCTCAAAGTGTGTGTAATGTGTTTGTTTGAGTTTACTTAACTAAATTACTGAGTGTCTTGCATGATCTATTAAATGGGCCTTTTATTTTCATCCATTCATTTTATAAGGCATACTTCCTGTTTCTTAAAATATTTTTCTGCTTGGCTGACAAATGGGTTTATTCAGATATAGCATATTGAAACATCTTTTTATAATTGAGATTTTGATCTTAAGAGTTTTTCGTTAAACAATGTTCCCACCATAAAATTATTATATACACTAGTCTAAAGGAAAAATCTCTTCAAAAATTCATTTCTTGTTAGTGACAGGAGACTAAGAAAACCAGTGATGAGTTCCTGAATCCCTGTCCTTTGCTTGCTCCTTCAATTAGTAACAATTAGGACAAGTCAAGGGTATAATACACATGCCAAATTTTCATGATGTTGAGGAAATCTGACAATTAGTTGCATGTATGTACTTCAACATGTCCCAAGACCTCTCAAAATTTCCTAAGACAAACCAAAGAGTTTTCTCACTTCATGTGAGTGTAGAAAATTAGACAAGCAAAGTAGTTCTAATTGAGCAAGTTTTTTTGTTGCTACAATTTTCAGTTGAGTTAAGTGAATAAAAAGTTTGGTGACAGGTTTTGGCCATTAAGTAAAGGTGTTTTCAAAGTGAAAGCCTACCAAAAGAATTCAAACAACATGTTTCCCCTTGAAACAGATCTATTTGCAGCACCAACACAGTTTTAACATCAATGCCAAACTTCCATCACACCTCACTCAACTTAATTTGGTAGCAGATGTGAAAATCAGGTGCACATGCATTAGTCTTTGATATGGAGGGGTGAAATTGCTCCTAATGAAGTGAGAATAAGCAGGTTTAGTATACCAATGTTTACAGTAATTTACATTAAGAATCAATGGCAGTTGAATAGAAAAAATTTGTAGTTCAGGTGTGAACATGTACAGTCCAGGTGGACTTTAGCACATATTTGTGTTTACAACTAAAATTTTTAGACACAGTTGACCATAGTTTATATCATCTGTTTTGAAACTAGTGTTTGAGTTTGTTTGAATTATCGGTCTAGGGTGTGACATATCATTTGACCAGGAATTTCATTTCCTGTTTTTGTTTTTTATCCTGCTCACACACAACTCTGTCTGTGTTCCAGCTTTAATATTGTCCTAGGTTCAACTTCCAGCTTTCAGAATTTGATCAGTGCATCATCACAATTTTGGCCTCTGATTTGCTTTCAAGGCACAGCCCTCTTTAGCTCCAATTTTCGTAGTCCACTTGACAATGAATTCATTGAGCAATGTGTAAGGTATACCTGCTGACTGTAAAACTGAAAACATCAACCTTTTCCATAGGGGACTTTGATTCTCATGTGCTAGTCATCAGTCTGTCACATTTGTCCTTTGTTCTTCACTGCACCTTTAAATAACATTAATTTGAACTTTGACATTCAGAACCAAACTTGTGATGTTCTTTCACCCTACTAGAAATTACTATTGTAATGGTAATGTTAAGCAGACAAAAGGAATATGGATAGAAATCTGCCAGTCATTATTTAGGAGCATGACCTTGTAAATCCTCTGAACATCAGTACTTGCTCAAGAGATCTGCAACATGGTTGACAGTAGTAAAGGTTTCCATAAAAGCCGGTTAGTGGTGATCTACTGCTACCTGTGGTCAGTTAACCCTTTAACTCCCAGAAGTGACTGACATGTAACATCTCCCTATGATATGCAATGGTTTTTTAGCAAATGGTTAATGAGAATACCAAAACTTATCGGGAAGAAGTTTTTGTCTTGATCTTACACCAACTTCTCGCGACTAAGCAAGAGGAGAGAATTAACAGTCAGATCTTGGGAGTTAAAGGTTAAGTCTTAAGCTCTCGTGTTTGGGTATCACCTTACAGCACAGCCGCCTATTACAACATCGGCAGCCATTAATGGAATGGTCATTGAAAACCCCAGCAGTAGCCTAAAATACCATTGCAATCAACAGTGCATTTGATTGATTTTCAGTTGTTAGAAGGAATTTCTTAGAAATTTTCAGTTGTTGAAGGAGCATTTTTAAAAGGCAAGGTTATATGGATATGGAAATCTCAACAACATGAAAAAAAAATTAAATGTTGGCAGGTATACTTTGGCCATCATCATTGTTTTATTCCAAGTTGTCATGTACTCAGGATGGTACATGCATAATTTCCTGTTAACTTAAAGGCAGCTTAAGCTTGTTATGTAGAATTTTATTGTCACTAAAACTCCTTTTAAAATAATTATTTGAGAATATTCAGTTGCTTTCATTTAATGCAAACGTATTTTAGTAGAATAGTTATGTCTATGCATATTGTCTAGGTAACATTAACAACTTGTTTAAATTTTTAATATCATTTAAAAATTTGTTCATACCACCTATTGAAAAGTGAAGTTAAATTTTTTTTTTGATTTTCAGTAATTCTCTGTAGGTTAAGGTATTTCTTTTCTTTTTTTATCTCAAAAGTCATTTTGTGTCAGAGGTTATTTATGGTAAAGTGAGCAAAATTTTATTTATATGTGTGAGATTTACCCTTTAACTCCCAGAAGAGATTAACATGCAACTTCTTCCTATAATATCCATTCACCAACCAGCAAACAGGTGATGAGACTACGAACTCATCAGGTAGAAGTTGTTGCCTTGATCTAATGCCAAATTCTTGTAACTAATTTACAATGAAGTGTTTAGCAACAAGACTAGAGAGTGAAAAATCAGAGCTTGGGAGTTAAAGAATTAACTTTGATAATTTACAGATTTTGAATGGATTGTTGACAAATCATATATTCAAGATACTTTAAAATCTCTTTGAACATGGCAATTTACTAACGAAAATAGTTAGCAATTTGAACTTTACTGAACGAGGACTATTTAAAGATGTTAATTGTAGTATATATATATTTAGCAATTTCCATTTCATAAGATAGCAGTTTAATATATAACACATTTTAGATTTTAAGACACTGATTTATAATATCGTTGCATTTGGTAATTGCCTGATTATCAGATAGTTTGTTGACACATTTCCCTTCCTCTTTGTCCATCTCACTTCCCTTAATGAGGTCATTTTCTTTCTTTATAAAATGGCCTCTGATCAGAGCAAGCCCAGAACTTTCTCAGAAATGTTCCTTAAGGATTGCAAACAATCAGGCAACATAAATTGTGTGAATCTGTATAACTATCCATCTCAGAGCATCCAAAAAATCATAGTTGGGTTTTCAGTGTTCTTTTTAACAATCTAGATATAAGTTATGTGCATTATCAGCACATGAAAATGTAGGCCTTTAGGCCATTGACATATTGTATCAGTATTCTATATTTCAAGTCCACCCAAAGTGGATCTCTGTGAGGTAGAATAAATATCTACCATTGTAAAATATTTTTATCAGAACTGGCATAATGATGTAAAATACTGGCACACCTTTTTGATAACAAAATATTAGTTAAATGGAAGGGACCTTATATTATGACAAGCATGACAGCCACTATGATGAGAACATTTTCAAACAAAGAACTTGACAAGCAAAACCAATAGCTGTGCATATGGTCATGAAATTCAGTTTGTGTTGGTTTTGACGGCAAAATGGCTGTCAGAGGCAACCCTTTCTGCCAACTGTCAAACATGAAAGTTCACCAAAAGGTTAAATGGCATGTTGTGATGAGAAACATGCTCGTGACAAGGCAATTTAAATGTCAAAATGTGGTCTCCAAATTTCTGTTATGTCTCACTGAACTGAAAATCTTAGTAATTCAAAAACAGATGTAGCACTAATCCAAAACCAGACTGGATCTAAATTGTGGAGCTCCAGAGGAAAACAGTTGTTGATTGGCCTTGCCTAGATACAATAGCTGTCATTCTGTAAGGTCCCTTCTGATACAGCAGGGGAATATAACCAGCAAACTGGTATTGACTTTTGTTGTTGTTCTCAGTCTTTGCCTATATCCACATTGTTGAAAATTATACTTCCAAGAAAAGGGGCTTAAAATATATAATTTAATTAGAAACAGGTACTGAATTAAGATCAAGTATAGAACCACACAAAACAAAAAGGAAAATAAATTTTTTTTTTCAGTACACTATTTTTTAGTAATGATTCCTCTTTCAAAACATCATGTACTGTCCCAATATATCATTAATATAGTTGTATTACCAAAAAAAAAAAATTACATGTAAAAAGTAAGAAATCAGAGATTGTGATTCAGCAAACTTTGTGTTCAGCAACAAGACCTTTTTGAACCTTTTGCCGTTCACCATTAGGGGTGTCTACACAGGTTGATCACTCTCCCTTTTTACAGGTTTGGACAAAACAAGGCTGCTGCTTATTACTCTAACTTTTAATTTGAAGAGAACCAGCAGGTGGTAACACTTGACCATTGATATTTTAAGTACACCTTGTACAGTACTTTACACAGAGTATGATCCCACCTGTTTCAATATATACACTACAACCTAGCTTAACACTCTTTTTAAGAGAAGGGAACCAGCACGTGGTAACACTTGACCATTGATCTTTTAAGTACAATTCTTACAGTACTTTATGCAGAGTATAATCCCTCCTGATTCAATATATACACTACAACCTTAAGCTTATCACACTTTTAAGTGAAGAGAACCGGCATGTGGTAACACTTGACCATTGATACACAATTCTTACAGTACTTTATGCAGAGTATAATCCCACCTGATTCATTATATACACTACAACCTAGCTTATCACTCTTTTAAAGTGAAGAGAGCTGGCATGTGGTAACACTTGACCATTGATATTTTAAGTACACCTTGTACAGTACTTTACACAGAATATGAACCCACCTGTTTCAATATATACACTACAACCCTGCTTATCACACTTTTAAGTGAAGAGAGCTGGCATGTGGTAACACTTGACCATTGATGTTTTAAGTACACCTTGCACAGTACTTAACGCAGAGTATAATCCCACCTGATTCATTATATACACTACAACCTAGCTTATCACTCTTTTAAAGTGAAGAGAACCGGCATGTGGTAACACTTGACCATTGATGTTTTAAGTACACCTTGCACAGTACTTAACGCAGAGTATAATCCCACCTGATTCATTATATACACTACAACCTAGCTTATCGCTCTTTTAAAGTGAAGAGAACTGGCATGTGGTAACATTTGACCATTGATGTTTTAAGTACACCTTGCACAGTACTTAACGCAGAGTATAATCCCACCTGATTCATTATATACACTACAACCTAGCTTATCGCTCTTTTAAAGTGAAGAGAGCTGGCATGTGGTAACACTTGACCATTGATGTTTTAAGTACACCTTGCACAGTACTTAACGCAGAGTATAATCCCACCTGATTCATTATATACACTACAACCTAGCTTATCGCTCTTTTAAAGTGAAGAGAGCTGGCATGTGGTAACACTTGACCATTGATATTTTAAGTATGCCTTGTACAGTACTTTGTGCAGATTATAATCCTACTTGATTCAATATATACACTACAACCCAAGATAAAATTATCAATGACATTTGCTAACATTTCAGTGTTCAATTGATTAAAAGAATCTTTGAAAATATTTTCCACTAACTCTTGCAACCTAACAAGTAATTAGTGGGTGACTTACTGGATTCAAAAACAGTAATGAAATGATTACTATAATAGTTAAATTTTCATTCTATGATACATACATGTTGTTTATTTATATTATGGTAATAGGACTGAATGGAGTCCAATTTGGTCAGTAATCATACGAGTGATTAACAAAATTGGACCACCGCAAAGCTGGAATCCAATTTGTTAATCACGAGTATGGTTACAGACAGAATTGGACAACACAAAGTCCTGTTACTAATAAATCAAAACTATGACAAAATTTGAGAAAGAAACTAGACATTGGTTATACATTTTCATAAAAATATCAACATTTAACTCAGTGAAATGCAAGACAACAGCGCGTGCTTGTGATGCATTCTGTCCACTTACACAGGCATCAGATATGTGAACTGTCCCTTTAACTCCTATTTCACTGTCCAATTACAAGCATGACACAACTATGCTGTCCTATTGGTGCTCAAATCAGGCTGGTGATAACCAATCACATTCAAGAATTTTGTTATAGTTTTGATTAAAGTTTTAATGTAGGGCTGGTCTTCTCTTTTAATTGTGCTACTACAATTGACATTCAGTGACTGATCCAGAAGTAGGGCCCAAAGTTAAGGAGACTTCAGAGTTCATCCAATAACCGTTTACACCCTAACATCAGTATGCATAATCTTCATGCTGTTCTCTTTCCATCTCCCAAGGTATTGACAAGGAGAGTTTGTTCATCAATCAAGAACTGCTTTAGTGGGTTATAATTTCCTTATGCATATGACCTTAAGTTTGATTCAGGGGTGATATCATGAGGAGAAATTAGATGGTGGTCACTCTTGTGGGTTACAGGGTTAACTGAACTGGATCTTCCACTGTTAACTCTCTTAATCCCAACCCATAAGTGATTAACATTCACCTTCTCCCTATAATATCCATACAGGCAGCAAAAATACTAATACTGAACACCAAACTTGCCTGACTAAGTTAAAGAAATATCTTGCAGCTAAAGTGGAGAATTAACAGTCAGATTTTGGGTGTTAAAGGACCAAAAATGATTGGATCAGTCACTTGGGTCTGCAAAATAATATTTCTCTCACCATCTCAATATAGTCATTTCCTAGCACTTAAGTTATGCTCCAGTTTTAGTTGATAAAGAACCTCAAAGTATGCTATAACACCACCTTCTGCAAATATGATTTTGATAACCCCTGGGCTGTGTTTAAAAAAAATACTGATCACATTGGGTACTATATGGAATTTCCTCATTTGCTTTAAGTTGCCATTGTAATTACAAATTTAAGATGAGTGATCTTGCATAATAGCAACAAGAATTCATTTCAAATCAATACTAAATACATGTGTGCTGGATTTTAATGTTGTCCTGAGAAAAACATTAAAATGAAAGTAAAATTTAATGCAGAACATACAATGTAGTTTGGATTTCCTTTGAGACAGCATTCTGTTTGTTTACCTTCTTTCAAGTACAGGAGGGTTAGTAATGGTGTATAATCTTTGTTCTGTCACAAAATTCCTGCTGATTTGTTTTTCTTTTACTGCTACATTCATATAAAATTCAAACAAGATCTTTCATTCTGAACAGACAGTTTTAGCTGTGTAGGAGCTTAGGGTAAATAAAAGATATTCGTGATGTACATTATTGTTGTCATTCTTCACTGATAGGTATGAAATTACTAAAACATTTGGTGATTCAGGTGAATGATTTTAAAACGATTTTAAAATAAGTTAGTAGTAACAGTTTCTTAATGGAAAGCAAAAGTGGAATGACTTCTTTTTGATAGACATCCAAAGAAATACTTCATCTCAAAATTATCAACACTCATTAATAACAAAATGCTTTGTTTAATTAAGACACTTTCTGAGAAAATGGTCAGAAGTCACCCTTGGACCATGAGAAATTCTTTCAAAGACTTCTTCAAATATAAAATTTACAATAGTTGCTAAAATTCTTAATTTAAGTTCCCATCCACTTTTCTTCAATTATATCTCAAATTCTACAATGAATGACAACAGTGGATTTCACTTTTCATGAGTCACCTTTTTGTCTCTCTCATGAAACATAACTTATAATTTTACCAAAAACTTTTATTCAAAGTAATTCATTTTGGGATGGGAACTCCCATGCTCTCTGGTTTAACCCTTTAACTCCCTGAAGTGATCCAAAGGTAATGTCTCCCAACAATATCCATACATTATCCAGCAAACAGGTAATAAGAATACTCAAACTTATCAGGTATATGATGATTTTAGATATATGAAAATTCATATATTTGCACTGCGGTTTTTTTTTATTTTTTATTTTTTATTTTTTTTTTCAGGTCCAATTTACAACTACTCGTTTCAGTAGTGTTCTTAGCTGCGAGGATCTCTTAATTTCATCTCTCCACTGCAGTGCAAATATATGAATTTTCATATATCTAAAATCATCATTCACTTGGATGTTTATTTGTACCCAATTCATTGACCAGCTCCCAGTTGGCTTGTTAGCTCAATTGGTAGAGCGCTGCACCGGTATCGCAGAGGTCATGGGTTCAAATCCCGTACGGGCCTGAATTTTTTTCAGGTCCAATTTACAACTACTCGTTTCAGTAGTGTTCTTAGCTGCGAGGATCTCTTAATTTCATCTTATCAGGTATATGTTGTCATCTTGATCTAACAAAAAATTCTTGTAACTTGTTTACAAGGAAATGTGTCACAGCAAAAGGGGAGAGGTAACAATCTGATCTTGGAGTTAAAGGGTTACAGAAGTCAATCAAACAATCTGTACTACTAGCTGTGGCTTAGAATTAAAAACAAAAAACAGACCTTAATGACTTAAAACTATATCTCTTACTCAGGTAGTGGATAACAGACAGAAAAAGTATTTGCTAAAATAAAAATTCATTGGATTTGATAAAACAGAGGATCAATTTGTAACAAGGCTGCTAATTTTCAATAAGTACAGGTAATATAATTTTACACTTTGGGTGGAAGTTATTTTGTACTATCTCTCTTCTGAGGCCAAAATTGAAGCTAAAAGTTGTTGGAATTCTTCCCTTTGATAAACCTGTTCAAATACAGGTGATTTTGTTCTTGCCTCTTCGACAGAAAACCAAGCACACTCTTCATGCACACTGCTCTGGACATGAGGTGATTTAGCTGTAATTACTTCTTGTTTCACCTCAGGCACAGGTGAAGGCAATGAGTTAAGTGAAATGTTGCAGTCCTGAGGCATTGAAGATATTCCTCTCAACTGACAGTCCTCTGTTATTACTATAAATTAAAACAATGAAAGTTGATATAACTAAATCACATAGACATGGAGGTTCTCAATTCTAAAATTCTTGCATCCATATTCTGATCATAAAAGAATTAAACTAGAAATGCACTTTAAAAATCAGGTACACAGTAAGTTAGTCACTGAATTTCTGTGACCCATTAAAACCCTTTGTTAAAGAAAAGTCATCTATACTGACCAATACAAAATCCTCCAAACTAGCATCATAAGATTAATTGTGTGGCATAACATACAGTAAAGAAAATTAATAAATGTGATCTAAAGATCCTTTTGTTCTTACCATCATCATCTTCATTCCTCTTACGCTTAATTCCTCTTCTCTGTGCATCTTCCTTTTGACTTTGGGCTTCATCTTGGGCCACCTCCACCATATCAGGGACCATTTGTCCATTTGTCAAGATGTGGATGTCCTGTTGGATCTCCTCTTGGCATCGTTGCAGGTCCATGCCACTCATCAAGTCACTACATTCATTTTCAACAGCCTCTTGCTCATTTGATGCCTCAAGAGAAGGAAAACCTTCTACTGAAAGTGATAAAGAAATTATCTTTTCATCAATTAATGTACATCTCCATTTCACAAATTGGCCTGAGTGGCTTGAAAACGAGCTGGTATAATTAATTCAACAATTAATGGACAAACAAATTTAGAGGCAAGTGCAATGCATAATTATAATAAGTAATATTGCCTTGAACAAAGCCTTTCTAAATAACTTGACAGCTGCAGTGGCCACATTTAACAAACTGAAACAGGAGCATAAGGAAAGAACCAGAGGTTCATATTACCATGCACCAACCTTCATCAATACTGTGCTTTGCTTCCCACTCAATGGAAGTATTTACTGCACTCATATCCTGAGACAAATTTAACTCTTCATTGTCATCTGAATGGTACACATACAAAAAATACCTCACAATGTCACCTGTGAAAAAAAATTAATATGACACTTATAGAGGCTGCAACAGGTTAGTGATTAATGTAAACTATGTGCAAAGATTGTCAACAAGTACCTTCTAAATCATGTCATGTAAATTGATTAGTACTGGTTACCACTAGTAATAGTTTGCTTCTAATGCCAAGGAAAGAAGGATCAAACCTCATGGGTATAGCTAACATAACTTTATGCTTCAAATCTGTAGACAGAATGCTAACACTGATAAGCCACCTGGCTTGTTGAAGCCTCAGTACTTTTTTTAACTGGCATTTTTCATCACTTTAGAGGGCAGAAGGTTTGTGCTGCCTAGGTTTACCCTGGCAAAGGAGATCTGCTACAACCACCCTTTGATGGAATGCCAGGGAAGAGTGAGGTTATGAGATTTTGATGGTACCCACAATGACCTAGCTAGGTCTGGAACCCAGACTCTTCAATTCAGAATTCACTGCATTGAGAACTATTGAGGCCAATTATGTCTTACTTCCTTACCTTTATGGGGATTCAAATTATCATCATGTGGTAAATCAATCCAGGGGCAGTTTTTCACTTGATCAGGGTCCAGTTTGATTCCTGTTTCTTCTTTCAATTCTCTCACAGCACAGTCGACAGCAGGTTCAAGAAAAAGACCTTTGAAAAGAAAAACAACTGATCATTAACTACAAAACAGGGAAGACATCCATTATCAATTTCCTGACAAAGGAAAGGACAAATTTAAAGTAATAGTCTTTTTTGGTGTCTGTTTTTACTGCTGTTGTTTTTACCTACCCAAAGATAATGTGGTTTAAAGGAACGTTATTCTAGAAACTCCTATTAAGCACAATTTTTTTTCAAATGGAATAACCCCCATCCCTACAGGAAGTCCATTATTTTAAATAATGTAAGATTCCAAAAAGTTGATGCCAACCTGTTGAAAGCATGCGATGTTTGAAGTTTCCCTTGGGAAGACTCCAAGGATGGTAATAATCCTCTGAGTACTGAACATCACTTGCTTGTCTATGCGCAAGTTCATCTAAAGCCTTAGCCTTGGTGAAAAAACCTTCATCAGTAACAATCATATTTATTTTTAAAGATTTATTTTTACACTTCTTGTCTTTCATCAGGAAGGTACATGTACTTAAGTTAAGGTAGATTTATCAATGACCATTATCTTTTTTTTTATTTACCTTCAGATATTTGCCAGCTAATTTGAAGGCAGATAAGAAAACCAACTTATGTGTAAATTAAAGTGCAATACTTGCAGCTGTCTACAATCTAGCAACTGCCAAAACTGTTTCACAATTTATCATTAATTCCAAAGTAGCCACACACATTTGTAAGTAATAAAGAGAAGAGAAGAAATACAACAGACCCATGGAAAAGCCCTTTCTCTGATAAGCCCCCATCTCTGAGCCCTACTATCATCCGCTCTCTAATACACCCTGCCCTCCAATAAGCTCCCTGCTTAGTGGGTCCTACTTTCCAATGAGCTGGCCCTCCTTTATAATGAGCCCTATGATGAGTACCCCTTTCTATAGCCTAGCCATCCAATCAGCTCCCTCTTGTATAACCCTCCTCCATAATTTAAGAGCCCCACTAGTCAACTTTGGAGGGCCCCAGGAGGTTTCTTAGAGCATTTACAATATCCTGTCTACATTATTCTGTAATACTTTGTACCTTCAGTGATTCAAGATCATGAGGGAGAGGGGTACTTAACACAGAACACCATCTCTTGTTGAACTTCCACATGTGAGAAAACAGCTGATGAAGAGCTTCTTCATGCATTCCTGCAATATTTTGAACTTCTTCCAACATCCATTCACAAATGTGTTCTGTCAGGCTTGGAATATCCAGTGATACAGGACGACCAGAAACCTTGCGGCGAAAGTACTGTGCTAATGCTGCAGCCACATTGACAAATGCTTGGCTGGAAAGATACCGCTTTAGGAGCACTTGAAGTAAACTGCATGTATATCAAAAACCAGTTTAGTTAAGGATGGAAGTTTTCAAAATCAGAATTAACCCATAAGGTGCAGGTGCTACTCGCAGATTTTCACTTATTAGAAAAGAACCTCAAATGACTGTAACCTTGATTCTGGATCTTGATAAAGCAGTACAACTCCACAGCTTGTCAAAACAGGATCTGGTGAGTCAGGAATGATAATATCTGCACATCTCTCGGCCTTAAGAGCAACCTTGCCCTTATGATCAGTGTAACAGGCATCAAGACCAACTATACGATAACCTAATACATTACAAGATACAAACAAAGTAAAAACATAATCAAGATCTATAAACTCATTACACCACAACATTCAGTATCCACATTCTCCAAACTCTTCTCTATACATTTCCTTTAGGACTGAAAAGGAGAATTTGCCTAATGATCAAAGTTTCTTAGAATGGCCATCATTTTCTCAATTTTCCTGATCATAACAAATGGTTCATTAGTATCACTGTAAGAAGATATTAGAAGCTGGTCCCTTGCAGGGTTTAAAGGATTATATAACTAAAAACATATACTTACTCAATATAAACATAGCAGCAACTTAGTGGATACACAACTTACCAAATTTGCAACTTAAGCTGCAAATTTGATTGCAAAAAAGACACCATGGCATGAAACCTGTTGCAGCTTGGAGCAATGAATGTGGCATATAGATCAGATTTGCCATGATTATTTAAGTTTACCAAACCAATGGTATACCAACTTAAAATTTCATATTTTTTCATTAAGTTAAATAAAAGTGTTTTTTGTTAGTTCACCTGGCTCAAGCAAAACTAGGGACATGGTCCGAGTGTTGAAAATGTTACAAGTCCCAGGAATTCTTGTGCAGTACAAAATAAATGATGACTGTGTATCTCCGACAACAGCAATGTTTTTTTTCTCCTTCCAGATTTCAGCGACTGTCAAATCTTGCCGGTGTTCTAATGGAAGGGCAAATGTACTTCCTTCAAACTGTCCTTTGTTAAGAGGGTACTCATCTGTGCCCAGCTTTTGTCTTTTGTTCATAATTGCCTGATTCCAGGATTGGTCAACTTCTTCCCTGATAACACAAAAACACAAAAGTGAAAATATTATCATGATTTTAAATAATAATGGATAAGATTATTTACTGAAAACATAAGTTACGAAGGTTAATGTTCAATGGTGATATTATTGACAATGAGCATTTTAATAATTATACATTAGACTTACTATGAAAATCTGATTGGTCAAGAGCATTCAATGAACATAAAGTAGCATGCAAAGTTGGCATGATAAATGCAGTACACACAGTGTGGCATACCATCTGCAAATGATATTACTGACATTTGTCATGGTGAGTTCAGTCTGCATAGTTTCCAAGCCCCTTGCTTATATAGTATTGTCAAACTTTTGAAACTCAGAGAGAAGTGTCCTCTTTTGCAGATTGTTTAAAAAATTTATAATAAAACAATCATTCAGTTTTGTTTTTGCACGATACCATGAATTAACCCTCATGCCTAAATTATCTACTTCAGCCTTAAGCTTTGGCAGATAACTCAGACCTTGGTTTTGATCATCCATTGCATCATGCTATCATGATATCACTCATCCAATCATTACTAAGTATAAGAAGTTCAAAGTATACCATGGATTCAACTGTCCTCGATCACCACGAGAGTGTACCCAGGTTCTTTTAAATCCACTCATCTGTGGCATAGTTCTTTTGGATTTCAATTTTCTTGATTCTTTGTTGTTAAATGCATCTTCTGGATTGGAAACTCCTATAGCTAACAGGGCTTCCCTGGCAGCCAGTTGCTGAGCTTGTTTTTTATTGGAGCATGGCACCTTTGATGACACAGTCTTGTCACCAAACTGAACACGGCTGATAAATCCAGTCCCTTGAAAGAAATTTTTTTGTAATTCCAGTAAAATTTCTAAACAGCCCCATACTATTGTAAAACAAAGTCATAGTCCCAAAGGCAATCTATTATTTTTGCCATTGTTTTCTTTATCCAAGAACTGTATGTGTAATGAAGTGTGGGGCTGTTCAGAAATCTTACTGTAGTTTCTCAAACCAACTGCTAATGTATAAAAACAGAGAGCATAAAGATTGCATAGCAAAACATAAACTCTACCTGAAACAATCCTGTCCTGATGTCAAGTAATATTTAATAATAACTTTATAAATGCACCCACAAGGTATTTTTTTAACACCATGATATATGTAGTGCATGTATTGTGTGCTAACACATTGGTATACAACTCATTAAGTAAGAGAATATGGAAGCCAATCAAACTGAGATATTAGTTGTAAAGTCATGATCATACGTGCACAAACATGCAAACATGCATGTATATTTGTCCAAGCAACATCATGGAAGAGAAAATTAGAAGTACATACATTGCATGACTGCACTGTAAAAATAACAACCACAGCCAGACACACAAAGAAAATGAAAGAGAAAAAAAAAGCAACCAAATGCCGTCAAGAGCTTTTGTCTTTAAACTAGGATAAGGTAAGAAGAGAAGGAAAAAAAAGAAAACTTCATTATGTAGAGACTTTTTTAATATCACCTATCTTAGTGCATGCTTTGCACAATGACTGACAAGTATAGTTACAACAAAACATCTGTTGCTCTGCTTTCAGGCTTGGGCATTTCTGTTGATGACAATTAATCTTTACAACAAGCACATATGCAGTAGAATACATTACCATTCCATGATGTTTCATAAATGGGTGGTTTGTTCCCCCTCTGTTGACAGTTCTCCTGAAAGAGATTCTTGTAAGACAATTTGGCATCAAATTTTTCTGGAGAGACCACAGGACTCTGACTGTCTAGTGCAACAGTTTTTTGTATCAGGGATTTTTTCTCAGGTCCTTGCTCTAAATTCAAAAGCTTAATAGCTACTGATGCTGCACTTTGCTGAGCTTGTTTCTTGTTGGATGAAACTCCCTCACTCTTAAACTGTTGCCCGTTAAAGGTCATGGTGCAAACAAAACCAGACCCCTCTACTGTAGTCTCATATTGAGGAAGAGACAATCCCATTTTCTGTGCTTTCTCCTGAATGATATTTTTAAATGATAAAGAAACTTTCCCTACAGATGTAGCCGAACTCTGAGCGACAGGTGAGCGCAAATCTTCTTCAGCTGATGGCGTCTGCTGTTTATCTTCCAGGGATTCATCCGTTGCTGGTGTTGACAGAGTATTTTTGTTTGCACACGATTTATTCTGACCAACTTCAGCGCCATCGACAACGAACAAAGGCTGTTTGATCTCAGATTGTTGCAATTTTGGTTCATTTGTGTCTAGATTTGGTTCCAACAATCCTAATTCACGCAGCGCTATTTTGGCCGCATTTTGTTCTGCCTGTTTCTTGTTGCTAAATTCGCCTCCACTGGTGAAATTTCTTCCGAAAACAACCACATTCGCTGAGAAAACAGGGCTAAATCCCTGCATTCTTTCCGTGCAGCTGTAGTGAGGTAGAACTGCCTTTGATTTTTGGCAGTGAATTTGAAGTAGTCCTTTGTAATTGACCTGGGACATTTCAATCTAATCTATAAACAGGCTTCCATTTTTTGAAAAAAACATCAATAGAGAAGTATTTTGATAATTCCGCGAAAGTATGCTAATTTTTTCCCGAAAAAAAGGCATAGTTTTACGGTCAAACGATTCTTCAATCGGTCCGTCCGCCATGTTTTCAACCCAAAACGCATGATGGTCAGAATCTCTGACGAATCTTCTTGCTTCCGCCCCCCTCCCCCCACCCCTATCCCCTACATAACAGAAACGCGCTAGCTTTTGAGAGAACTTTTGAGAGTTTGACAGTCATTTTGGAACATATTTCCACAGCTATCCGGCAATAACTCTTCATTAATTTATTCATCAATTTACATTAATTTATGCTAACACACTTCCAAGCGTGACATGGCTTATTCGCTTGTGCATCACCATCAGATGGTATTGTCTTCTTCCTTGAGTTTGCTCTATTGAAAAAAGAAAGCTATTTTCGTCGACACTTATTTAAAATGTTTTCATCCATATCACTTAAATAGAGTATTCCACATGCAGAACTTCAGGATTCCTTTCGTCTTGATCCCTTTTGCTCCTTCCGATCAAAGCACTGACCATCATGTTATCTCCTTGTTCATCCTTGTCAACGTAATTTAGAACATCTGAATGCCATCCAGTCACGATTATTCCTTCAACTGCAGAATTTTCAGTAATATTAAAATCTCCAGCCGGGGTTCCAGCATAAACGGGACCATATTCAGAAATAATCTGCGTGGCTTGAGTGATTGCTTCCTCTTTGCTAGACGCCCCTTCCATGAGAATCACGCAAGTTCCATGTCGAAACACAACCCACGATTTCCCTCGCCTATTCGGGGAGCTTTGAATTATTTTACGCCATGTTTCTGCGATATGCTCCTTTACAAGTACCATTGCGACGATCAAGACTAAAGTTTGATGGGTCTAATGAAATTTTTTTGAAATAAGTTTCAATTCAATTTGTTCACTTCAAGTGTACCTAGTCATTTCAGTTTCTTTGACCAGCGATATCGCGCGCGGGCTCAATCGTAAACAAACAAAATGGCGGCCACCTATAGTTCTCCTCAAGTAGTGCCTCCTCCAAGGCTAGAGCATTATGTTATCACCGAGAAATTAGGCCAGGGAACATACGCAACTGTATATAAGGCATTCAAAAAGGTAACAGTTTAGAAGCGTCCAAATTTATTTTAACATTGTTATAAAGAAGTATCTCTTCATTTTCAGTGACTCGGAATTTCACAATCTTTCAGCCGCCCTGTCAGTTCAAGTTACATGAAGCTGCTTCACAATAGTTAAACATCAACTACTAAAAATACAGTTACTCAAAATATTTCACCATGAATATTTGAAAATAATTCGCGGTGATTCGTTCTTCCCTTAAATTTTAATATGAACCGGTCATACAAAACGCAAGTGAAAGTGAACATCGAGGAAATGGTAGTTACTGTTCTTATGAAGAACTAATCTGAGAATGAGTCCTTTTCTATCTTAAATTTGAATACAGTTTTTAAAACGAGGAATCAGTCTCTTATTTTAAGAGTGAAGATAAATGAAGCACATACCAAAAAGTTGAAAATTATAATATAAGTGTGTAATTTAACTTACAACATTTCTCTTCTACAACTCTAGGATGATTTGAATCCCTCTTGAATTTTTTTTTTTTTTAAGAGTGAATTATAGTAATTCAAGCCAAAAATTAGAATTCATGCCCTCTTCCAATTTTTTTATCTGCTGTATTAAAGAAGTCACAAAGAATGCTGGCAAGAAAGAGATATCTTTTAACATGAGTGCACCTTTAAAAAAATAAAAAATCAAATGAAGCCAGTTGAAGTTAGTTCTGAACATTGTTTCTGTTTTGAATGAAATGTTACATAAAAGGATCGTATGATATTTAAGCATTTTCAAAGACAAGCAAAAAATCAAGGAGACAGTTTTGCCTTGAGGCATTTAGTTAACCCTTTCACTTCCAAGATCTCCTTGGTAGCATTCCTTACAGTCTGCTATACAAATCATATGATGTTATTTTGGAGAATTTGGGATAGGATCAATAAATGATCCCATAATTGATATATTTCTTTATTCTTGTCTCTTGTTTGCTTGATTTTGTAATGGTATGGTAGGGAGAAATTGTTTCGCTATGACACAAAATTACTGAAATTATCGTCATAATTATTATGAAGTGACGTAACAATCTGTTATTAGTAAGACAAAATTAAATGACTACTAGTCGCAGAATTTGAGACACCAACGGGTATGTATACGTTACTTTATGTGCTTGATTATCCTGACAATCTTTCTGACAGAAACATATATATTTCTACTAGATTTCGAATAGATTTGAACTTGTACAGAGATAAATAATAGGAAGAATAAAGTGTACATTATTTGGAACCTTGGTATTTGGCGGCTAGCAGTTCAGAAATTTAGTCCTGGTCTGACTCACACAAGTAAAAGGGCATTAAATTGTTCACTCTTACTCTTCACTTTCTATAGGGTAACACCAGAGATGTGGTTGCAATCAAGTGCATTCAAAAAAGTTCCCTAAGCAAGACTTCAACAGAAAATTTACTCACTGAGATTGAATTACTCAAGAAACTTGATCATGAGTATATTGTCAAATTGAAAGACTTTGTGGTAAGCATAGTCTCTTTTAGTGGTTAAATGTAGTTGTTAAACATTTGCAGTGATGAACTATAGTAGAAGTCCTCCAACTCGAACGTGGACAATAGGAATCCCCCCCCCCTCCTAACTTGAACAAGATCTGATTTCCCTTAAATTTGACCCCACTTTTCCATTCATTTACCATCAGCTAACCAGACCTTGGTCAACCCAACTCCCATTTAACTTGAACTAATTTTATTTTCCCTTGGTTCAAATTTACTTTTCAATAGTGAGGATAAGGTTACATGGATCTCGCCCATTTTTTCATTCAATTACAACAAGCATTAATTTGTACAAACGAGATAAGCTCCAGTTCTTGATATTTCATATCATTCTCTGTGTTCTTTTTCTTTTGTCAGTGGAATGATCAATACATTTTCCTCATAATGGAGTATTGCAGTGGTGGTGACTTATCCAGGTTTATTCACAGCAGAAGAGGTCTACCTGAGCCTATTGCTAAGAAATTTTTACAACAGTTAGGTATATGAGGAAAATATAATTCTGTATAAGATTTAAAATTGAATCATCTGAGTTTTGCTATCAAGAAATACATATAATTTTAATCATAGTACTGTCATTTTGAATGTAAATTACAGATCACTTTCTTAAACTGTGTGAGAATGATATATGAAAAATTCTCTGAAGAAAAAAGTTAACTCAATAATTGAATGAAAAAACAACCATTGAACTTGGCCGTTTTCCAGATATATCATGATGTATTGTAGAAGTGTCCTGCTGATGAGTTATTTGCCCCAGCCTGTGGCCTCTACAGATGATTGATCTAGATACCTCTGAGATATCATGATATATTACTGTAACATTCCTCAATAATAATCAAATATTTACCCTCCTGGTACATATAACTTGGACTTGAAAAGAAGTAGTTCTGTAGTATTTATAGAAAGAAAGCAAAATTTCTGTCAGTAATCCGGTGCAGAACACTACACTCACCCTTCCCCTATTAAGGCTCAAATTTCTTTGTAATTAATAATTAATTAATTGCAATTGTAATTTTAGTCTATTATGACATTTTTTTTTTTCTTTAGCTCTTGCACTTCAATTTCTGAATGTGAACAACATAGCTCACATGGATCTTAAGCCTCAGAATTTGCTGTTATCAGACCCACAAAATCCTGTTCTAAAATTGGCAGGTAACGCTTGTTGGTGACTTGTTGTTTTTGCGTAAAATTTTAACTCCATTTTTGCTCTCAATTGATGTATTCCTCTAAAATAGACCCCAACTTCAATTTTTGTCTTGAATGTCACACATTGGTTATTCCTGTCAAGATCAATTTTGATTTGAAAATAAGGGGTCTTCACAATTCACATCCAGAAGGTTTTAGTTTGTTTTTCATGCAGGTTCTTTGCTTGTTGTAAGTTATAACCCAGGGCAGGCCACGTTAGATGAACTTACTTATTCTGTTTTGTTCACCATCCTACATACTTACTTTTTACACAGATTTTGGTTTTGCACAGTATTTACATAGTGGAGAGGAGACAAAGACACTGAGAGGATCCCCTCTGTACATGGTGCTGTATGTTGGCCGATGAGGCTTGTTAAGAAATATTCTTTGGTGTATTACAACTGAAATTCTTATCATAACATTTTTATTTGATATTGTAGCAAAGATCAGTCCTCCAAGTAGAGCTAGCCTAACAAAAAAATTAATGGCCTTGGTTTTTGTAAATAGATAAATGGAGAAATAAATACAATATGGAAAGTATGGAACTCGTTATGAAACTTAAATTTAACCCTTTAACTCCCAAGATCTCATTAATAAATTCTCCTTATCTTCTGCCACATAGTTCTTGTGATGTTTGTTTGGAGAATTTGGTATTGGATGAACTAAGAATCCCTTAATTAATTTTTTTTTCTCATTACTTGTCTGCTAAATATTGTATTGATATTGTAAAGAGAACTTCTGTCTTGGTCACTCATAAGAGTTAAAGGGTTAAAGGAATGTGCAAGGATTTTAGAATTTAAGGTTTGTTGACATTACATGATTGTGCATTTTGTTAAAATCAATTGGCTAGCACTACCAAACCAGAAACAATGTGTGAGTTCCACAAGGATCTGTTTTAGGGCCACTTTTATTTTGTATTAGGTTGAATCATAGCTAATATGATTAATATTAATATGTACTTTTTTTTTTTACCAGGCGCCAGAGATGATCTGTTCATTAAAATATGATGCCAGGGTAGATTTGTGGTCTGTGGGTGTTATCCTCTATGGTGAGTCACTGTTGGACAGACTGCTCCTTCTCAGTTTTGTTATTGTTTGTTTGTTGTTTTGGTTGCTTTCATCTCCTGTAAGCCAATTACACCAATAATTTAAAAATTAGTCTGACTGTTTAACAGGTAACATTTTGTTAATTAATAGTCATGTGGGTTCTTTCAGAGATTGTGTTTATATTGATTCATACACTGGACATTTTTTGGTTTATTTGAGCAACTAGCAAGTAAATAGCATTGATAATAGCTAATTTCCATTTTATCTGGAATTATTTTTCAATCAATTCCTGGTACTTTCAGGGGACAACATTTTTTGAAATGGCAGTATTCAGCATACTAACTGTATCTATTAAGTAAAATGTCTGACTGACAGAAAGCAATTTTGGAATAAGGTAGTGACATTATTATAGGTAAAAAAATAATATGTAACAACATAAAAGCTAAGTTTTTCATTTGTCTGACGATGCATTGTGAGACAAACAAAAGACTTAGCTTTTATTGTTATTCACCACGATGAGTAACCACAACCTTTTCTACGAAATGTAACAACATATTAAAAAGTGAATGCATGACATGTAGACCAACATTAAAAATTGGGTATTTTATATTTATTTGAAATAATGAATGTCTCCTTTTTTTCACTCTTTTTAAGAGGCACTGTTTGGTGTGGCACCTTTTGCCTCTGGGTCTTTTGCAGAACTTGAAACGAAGATTCGATCTTCAGCTCCTATAGAGGTAAGGATAACACCAGTAGTGATCACAAAACTGCTATAAAGATTTCATTGTTGCATGATTTCATGTTTCTTTTATTCGCACTGTTTCTTCTGCACTTTACATTCTTCCTGGATTATCCAAAAGTTCCCGCTGTGTTTAGCTAGCCTCAAGATAAAATACCACCATAACCCTAGTACTTTGTAGATTCCCACAATTCAGCCAAAAGCTTCCATTCCAGGTACTGGTCAACACTGACTGGATCAGTGGAAGGAAGAGGTTATCATAAATGTTGAAATCAACTGCAGAGAATCCCTGTGGTGCCTCTATAAAACACTTGCTACAAAAGTGGTTTTGAGCTGAAAGATTGAACTGTAACATCATTGCAATGTTTCATGTGAACATGAACTTAATTAGGTTGATGATTGCCTGAGAGAGTCTCATGAGCTTGTGGCAATTAACTTAGTTTGTTAAATGGACATAATTAACAAAAGTTTTACCTCAATTGAAACTTGGTGATTACAGGATGTAAAGCATGAACAGTTTCCACTTTACCCCAGCTTTCTCCTAAATCACTACTTTATCCAGAGAAAAATATATTAAAAAGCTGTTTTTCTAATTTTATGTAACTGTGCACAGTTGTGCCATTTCCTGACAAGGTAAAGGTCACGTCTAATTGTTTGGTTTAAGCTGTTGCCATTTATTTGAAGTGAGATCATCAGTGGCAAACTTTTTTTTTTAATATCTTTTAATGCCAAGTTGGATTTTCATTGTTGCTAGAAAGTTTACATCATCAATCATTTAATTGGTTTATACTTTTAAGCTCCCTGTTGGGACCAAAGTGTCACAAGATTGTCAGGATCTCATGTTGGCCTTGCTACAGAGAGATCCCATGGACAGAATCTCCTTTGAGGATTTCTTTGCACATCCTTTTCTTGATCTAGAACATGTCCCATCACCATCCTGCTTAGGGAGGGCTGTAAGTGTTATAATACTCATCAATTTCTTTTAACCCTTCAAATCCCAAGATCTGATTGTTAATTCTTTCCTCAAGCTGCTAAACATTTCTTGTAAATTAGTCACAAGAATTTGGAGTTAAATCAAGAAAACAAATACTATCTCTTTGAGTGATAATTTTGAGTATTCTCATGACATCAATGCTGGATAGTGTATGGATATTATAGGGAGAAGGTACATTTTAATCAGTTCTGGGAAAGAAAGGGAGCTATTGTGACCTCATGGTCAGTGTAATAGACTCCTGATTGAAAGGATCAGGATTGGGCATGGCTGGGCTGGTCATTGTGTTTTGTTCTTATGTAAGAAACTCTTTTGTCACACCACAAGTTTCAACCAGGAGCAATAATGGTTACCAACAAACTGTGACAGAAACCTACAAAATGCAGAAGGGGTTACAACCCTGGGATGGATCAACAACTCCTTCATGGGGGGAGTGGCATCACTCTTAATTGCTTCATGCCACAGAGAGCTGGAAATACTTAACAGTAATATGGCCCTTCAAGCTCATAACCTGACTTTGAATTCTTTAAAAAAGTCTCAATTAGTGAAACCAAAAGTTTGGCTAATACCAGTGGATAGTACAATGACATCTCCATGCTCCATGAAAGTACCTCTCAGGACTGAAAAAATCTTTATTTTCATCAACAGGATTACTCCATGTTTTGAATTTTCGATTTAAGCAACATGTACATGCAACTACCTATTTGATCTTACACTGTATGTTTGTATGCTCTTTGCAGGTTAAGCTTGTGACTGAGGCCATTAAAATGGATGATGCTGGTGATTTAAAAGGAGCTGCAAAACTCTACTGTGAAGCTATGGCTTTTTTTTTACCAGCCATTGAGTGTATGTCTATTAGTTGCTATTCATGTCGAAAGAAATTTTTATTTGAGCTTTGGAAGTGATCTGGGGCTGCACTTGTTTTGCTTCCCTGCACTCTGCGATTGTTTTTGAATACTCAGGATCCCCCTTTTCCCAGTCAGATGGCAAGCTATGGCTAAGAGTTTCGTATTCCTAGGGCAATAACTTAATTAGATCCAGGCCTCCATGCTGTGCCTGGCTAGCAGTTGACTGACATTTGGTTGTCATATGATCACTTCATTTTGTGGATGTGGTTGTTCTAGTCATTTCTAACCCTCCCTCTTACACTGAGCACTTTCCTTGAGCACTCAGAGGCTGCTAGTTAAAGATACCCAAACCGATTCATTGTCTTGTTTGTTTGTTGTGTTGTGTAAGAGTGGTGTAGTAGGGGTTAGTTATGGTAAATTTTGTCACCAACACTTTCCTGCACTGAAGGTCAGTTTTATACATTTGTATATAATTTTTTCATTTGGCAGTTACCATTTGTTCCTTGTGATGTTCAATTTTGTTGTGGCTGGCTGTTGTGATTGCTCTATTATTGGTTTGGCTTTTCATTGACACTCAATCAAAAGTGGTTTGGGGTTCATGTAGCTGTTGTAACAAAAAATTGATAATTACACTCTCCTTTTAGATGAAAAGGACCCAGAGATGAAAACAAAATTGCGAGAGAGGGTAAGTCCTTCTTTGTTGTAATATCAATTCTAAGCAGTAGCTTCTGGCGATAGCTTTTGAATCTTATGATGCACTGACCCTCCTTCCACGGTACTCATCATTTTACAAGTTTGATTGAAGCACAAAATCATGTGTCAAAATGATAAGTCTCCCTGGTTTGATTAAATTTGCATTTTTTTTTCTTGCTTGATCTGTAAAGCAGTGATCAGTCAGTTCATTTTGGTCAGGAAGTCCCTGTTCTAAAATTTATCCTTATAAAACAAATAAAATGAAATCAAGAAGCCTTGACAACCAGATGATAAATCTGGCTTATGACAGGCTCTCAGTTAGTAAAGAGGAGTGAGTGTCAGAGCAAAAATAAATTGTGAGCAAGCAGACATGGCGGTTGTGATATTCAGAGAAAAGGCTATGAAATGTTTCTTCAAGCCATCTCATATTCCACCATATTTTGTGTTCATCTGCATTGACTGAGAGCCTGGAACAAGTGAGAATAGATCTTGACTGATACCCAAGCTCTATACGGTGGTGATACACGTATTACTTTCAATTCTCCACTCTTACATCTTAATCCATATGTTTAGTATTGAGAATCTAGTGTTTTATCACTAGCTGATACCTGCATGAAGTCGATGAGTGTGTCTATTCTCCCCACCTGTTCGCTAGACAATGTCTTTGCATTGTTAGGAGAAATTTCATTTAAATCACTTTTGGGAATGAAATGATTAAATGTCGTTGCACTTATGAAAATGTTACACGGAAACGTTGAACTTTTTGTAAGATTATAATATTTCATGAAATAACAAAGAATTGTCAGTCAGAGACAGACTTGCCTTCTGTCTCTTTTGGTTTAATTTTAAGGTGAATCAGTACATGAACCGAGCAGAAGAACTGAAACAGTGTTTTAAGACAAAAGCACATAGTAGCCCTGATGAGCTACTAGCGCGTTACAGCAGTGAACACCCTGAGTTGAAAGAAGCCCTTCACCTTGCAAATATCGCGGAAATAAGAGTAAGTTACTACTTTTTAAGGCGGTGAATCCTTTATTTTATGTCATTAATGAGAGAAGTAACGAAGAAAGGAAATCAGAGCGCCGAGTTTTTCAGAGAGCTGATCGGGGGTTCAACCGTATCTGGCCGATCATAAACTCTGATTAGTTTGGAGCAATTTTCAATTGATCGTCGCAGGTAATCTGGGATTACAATGTGCTTTGTGATTGTTCCAGAAAATTCGCGCTTCTCTCTCAACCAATCAGATACAAAACTAAAACCAATCATGACTTGGTCGCCCCCGTGTTTTCCCGCGCTCCAGGCAGTTATTTTCTTCTCTTCTGATTGGCGGTTGTGATTCGACACTCGATCGAAAAGCATTCTCTTTGCATTAAAGTTGAATTACAAACCACTGAATAGCAAAAGTACATTAAAGCAAATTTCGGTTGGGTGCCTTAGAACCGCTACTAAAAGGAATTATTAAGGCCTTCTGGCAAACTGCCTGAAGCGCGAGAAAACGTAAATGAGCGAGCCGAGATTGGTATTTAAGAGGGTAGCGAAAGTTTGTCAAGAACGAAGGATAGAACTGAAAGATAAATGCATTTGATTAATACTTAAACAGAGTATAGCGTTGAAAGTGCGCTCAGATTGGTTAATCAAACTCTGAATATCCTTTTTCATTAAATTTTCAACCCCTAAATATCACATTTCTAGTGTTATGATTGGTTCACTCAACTCCGGTTATCAGCTCATATTCCAAGTCACCCTATATGAAAATGCATTACGCCAACTGTTACAGAGCCGAAAAAAGCTTCAAATAGCCAAAAATTTAGGATTTGATGAGATTTAAGTAAAAAATTATTCCATTCGCACTTGTTGAATACGAGATTGGTTATAGCTAACTCGGCGCTACGCGACTCTTTGATTATTCACCATCTCATATCCAATGAGCAAAGCGTGCGGGATCTGCGCCCGAAATTGTTTTAATCGTTGCAGGAGTAAATAATGGTCATTGACCTGAGTACAATTTGGTCTGAACTCAAACGCTTGATTTCAAAATTGAACGAGCGCGCAGCGCAAGTTTGATTTGAAATCACAAGTATGATTTGAGATCAAAATTGCACTACAAGTAGTTCGATTACCACTTTATAACATCTTCTCTGGAATCGCAAAATGGGGAACGGAGAAGGGGTCAGTCGTCGCTGACAGAGTATAAAGGGGTACTTAAGAAAACTGACTGCAGATGAAGGGGGATCATAGAATACTACAGAGCCTAAGAGGGGGATGAATTAAATCTTATCGTGAAACAACCAAAATCCTCCGCCCCCCCCCCCCCGCTAACCCAAAACCCCCTTTCTCTCCCCCCCCCCTGCGATAGAAAAAGAGCGGGCCCTTATGCTAAGCCTTGTTGTTTCAGGATGAGCATGGAGCTTATGACAGTGCACTGGAACAGTATCAGTTGGCATTGGAGGCACTTTTACCTATATTATCAGGTTGGAGCCGATTAACAGCATTACTACGTGTTCTCGATTAACCCTTTACACCCTAACATCAGTATGCTTATTCTCCATACTGTTCTCCATACATTTTATTAAATACTGACGAGGAGAATTCGTTTTAAAATCAGGAACTTTTGTTGGTGATCATTTCCTTTATTTTCGTGACTTTAATGTGTGATTCAAGGATGATATTGTCAGGGGAAGTTAGATGCCGGTCACTCTTTGAATATAAAAGGATTGTACTACACTCTCCTGAATTAAATGTCGTTAATAATAAATCTCATGTCGGTGTTGAACAACCGAAAGCGATTAGACGAATTGAATGTACAGAAACATCTCAAATGGCTTCTCTTTAAAAGGATCCATAAACAGGCTGTTTTTATTGATTTTTTTTTTTTCAATCTGAGTCTTAAAAAATGTTTATCACTTAGGCGAGCATCGAATTGATGTGTGCAATTAAATGAAGACTTAATCGTTTTTCGTCTCTGTCATATTCTAGGTACACCTCGTGGATCGTACAAGGAAGCAGTGCATTTAGAGGCAAGTTATGTCGTAACTTAAAGTTCAACTAGATATCTTTCCTTGAACGCTATCGATTGAGTGCCCTACAACTAAAACCAAAATAACCACAACGGCCAATCGTAATCGAAGAAGATACCACAAGGAGAAGGAGCCTATGATAAATTAACGCAGAAGCAGCAAATAGCTTACGCGCGGGGAAATCGGAATATTATTTTCGCGGTTTATTTTAGTTTTGAATTTGTGTGGTCTAGAGAGACGCGCGAGTTTTCCAAACCAATAACGGAGAGAAGTAAAGTTAAACTAATGCGACCCGCGACACTGTCGGCACACAGTTGAAAACTTCTCCCCCTCAAACCTTTTTTTGTCTTTCTGAATGCTCCTGTAGGTGGAAAAGTATATGAAACGAGCTGAAGAAATCAAGCTTTACCTTAAGGTGAGCTGCTAAGATTGACGCTCCAGCAATGGTCATTGTGTTGTGTTATAGGGGTCTTTTCCATGCAGGAGTATGTTTCGGAGCAAATTACTTTACTATCATAGAGCCCCTCTTCATCCAGGAGTATCCATGGTTACCTGGAGCTAACTGCTCCTCACCTGGCCAAGGGTTTTTTCAAATAGGATTTCTTTTTAAAGCATTTTGCTTTTGTAGAGCTCAGTGTCAGAGGAGTATCTTTTGCCCGAACTGAATCTGCGTTGAAGAGGGGCTCATTTCGCCGGGTTTCATGTCCATCCATTTCATAATTCTTGGGCTGAAAATAACTTTCGTTCCACTTGGGCCTCTATTTCATTGGGACAGTGAAGATTCTTTTTTTTAGATTTTGTATTATCATGAAGACGAAAGAATGTCACACGGGGTCTCTTTTCCGTAGGATGGAGGAGGTGGAGTGGGAGGGGTTTTTATATCGACTGCAACTTTAGGTCCCGTTCTGATTGTCCCTTACTCGTGCTCAGTCTTAAGAGGAAGATATTTGTCCAGAGGTATATAAATGGTGAAGTAACAGAATTAACTAATATAACTTTTTTTTACCTCTCAGCTGAGTAAAGAAAAAATCAGCGTTGTCGGAGAAGAACAGCCAAGTGAGTTTTTGTATAAGTTGATAGTGATAGAACTCGTTGATTTTATGAAGGGGGGAGGGAAGGGAGGTAGTGTCCATCGCAACCGTTTTATCGCTTGTAACGTGATGTGTTGCCCGTGCGCATTGCGTGATGAGCCAAAACGGCGGCTTCGAACCAGATTAGGCGGTTTAAGGTAAGTCAAAATTACAGCCAGTGAGTAACCATGCTCTTGAGTTTACTCCTTTGACTTATTTGTACGCGCGTTTCAATTGAGGGTCGTATAGTGAAACCGCAGTAGGCACCACACCCTGTTAGAACAAATCAAAATCAAAATTCAATGAAAACTCCCCGTAACGGGAGTGAAGCGCGGAAAAACGCGGGCTACAGAGCCGCGATTGGTTTTGGTCTCACATCTGATTGGTGGTTGGCGCGAATTTTCCAAACCAATCACCGACCGTGGAAAGCCAAAGCTCTACAGATCCGGATTATTTTCTACAAGCAGTTCAAAATTGCTCCGAACAAAAAGTTTTTCATTATCAGAGTTTTATTAATCTAAGCCTTAAATTAATTCATTCAGTGTTTAAATTAAGTAAAGTAGAGAGATCTAGTGATAGACTTACTATAATTTACATCTTTATACCCCCTTTAGCGCACTTGAACTGTGTCTCTAATACAATTTCAAACTTGTATTCACTTTAAAGCAAATTTTTAGGCCAGCCAGATTGAAAGAATCTAAATTTGATCCTTTTTTAGGCTAGTCTTGATTTGAAAATTTGCAATATCTGCAATTATGAAGCTTTCAATGACCTGCAAGACATTTTTCTCTCTCTATCTCTCTCACACATTCCTTTTTCTGTCGTTTGATGGACTCGTGAGTATTCTTCGAGTGATGAAAGGTGTCCTGCACAGCAGGTCTAATATGATTGTCGATCTGTCTTAAGGCAATATCACGCAAGCCCCAAAGTAGTTCACTAAAACATTTGGTTCCTGACAAAAAGTTATAATCTCTTGTTCCTGACTAGTTCATGCTTTCATAAAAGCGTCTTTTTATTTGTAATATGGGTTACTTCAATCTCTTTTAACTCAATAAGCGGGAAATTGCAACTATTTCAATGCGCCCCAGCTTGTTCTCACGTGTGTTTATTTTTATTTAACTTTAAGTACAAATTCTTAAGACGAAGGACTTTGACTTAACCCCTCGTGTGAATGTAAAGCGATCAGCTTTACACATGAAGCCGCGCTTCTCAAATCTCGATAACAGCTTAGCCAGATTAACTTTTAAATGTAATTTGTTGTTTGCGTTTTCTTATAATAGAATTTTGAAATTGGAAAATACATTTTTCATTTTAGAAAATCTAATGTCGGTACTTGATGTAGAACGGCCCAAATAAGCACCATAACAATCGTCCGTCTTGTTTCTCTACAAAACAATGGATGTTTTTGTAACGTAGATTAAGCTCAACTGGAAAAAATATGTCACTGTTTGGTCTTAATTTTTGTTTAATTATTCGGAAAGATAACACTTTCGAGTTCAAGGGGAGAAACATCGACTTCCCACTTCAGACGGAGGAAACAACAACATGAAGTGGCATCACTGCTTGCAAGAGATTCCGTTTTCTTTTTGTTTGTTCTTTTACCTGGCAGTTGTTTTATTATCAATACAATCTCTTTTTATTCTTTTGTGAAGAATACGGAAAATACTATTTGTTGTAAATTGCGAAAGAGCATAATGATAATTTCAGGTTTTGACGGCTGAAATTCAATCTCTTGAATGCGAACGTAAATGAGAAAACTTGATAGAAACATTCATGAAGGATTTGCGCGTTAATTGTTTCACTGTTTGGATTAGATTCAAGTCCATTCGTGTCCGGTACATGATCGATTGATGCAGTTCCTGTTTCTTGTAATTACTTTTGAACGAGTTCTGCAGATGTGTGCGAGTTGTACCAATCAAAATGTTCAAACACCTGGTATGGAAACTGCTCATGGAGTTCTGATTGAGGGCACATGTTCAAGTTGTATTAGCGTTGCTTGAAACAAGGTCTTCTTTCCCTTTTTACTCTGTTACCTTCACAAATGTTTTAAATGCAACGTTAAAGAGCGCGTGAGAAAGAGAAACGCATTGAAATCTGAATGATTTCACGTTCAGCAAACCTATTCGGTTACCAGGTTAGATTTGAGCAGAGGTGGTTAACAGCTTTTCAATGTGTTCGTTAAACTGTGCTGTTCTTTTCGATGCGCAACAGGTTTTAAATATTTTAATTGAGATTTTAATTGTAGTCGATATCCATATAGAGGCTGTTGTACTCGTACTGAGTCTAGCTAACATCCGATAGCTACAGACATGTACTCTGCTGGGAATGACTTGAAGATTTAAGACTTTTAAAATGGAACTTTGCACTTAGCTTTCTTGATATTTACTATGAAAAATAACTGAAGTTTAAACACACCTTATGAATTCTATGTTACAAACGATCCTTCGTTCCGAATCAGGCCTGGTTCCGAACTTACTCCACAGCGCGAGTGAAATTCATTAGCGAAAAGAAAGTCGGCGTTGACTGAGAACGCCGAGCAAATCACGATGCTACCACAGCAACAAAGGGTTTATAAGTAGATCTGTCTCTTTGCACATGTGTTTGAAACCTTGCACATGTCCTAGCCGTTATCTCTAAAAACGAAGAGGTAAAGTCGCTAAATTCTTCGTATTCTGATATCGGAAACCGACGATATATTACCAATGTTTCTCTTTTACGAACTCAACGCTGCCGTCACATGATCTCATGCTCATGTTATGCTGAAGGAATTGGTCTAGAGAGGTGCCGTTAAAGGCCGTTTATTTCTTATTATAAATGAAGGTTCATTTTATAATCGACGTTTTCCACGGCGTCATTGTCGTGACTGCAAGCGGTAGGGATAGGTGCTTCTCGTGTTCGCCAGACGCCTATTTTTTTTTTCCCCGATTTCCTTTTGCCCGAACGACGGACTTTAAAATGCAGAGGATGAAGCACCGCCTTGTTTTGTTGTTCGAGTCATTCGATCTTTTATGTTTATTTTCTTTTATTGTTTCTTTCTCTTTGCATTTCACTTGTAGTCTAAAGCTAACCTTTCTTAACGCAGAGCGTGAGTTCTCGCGTGTGATTCACGTAATCCCTGCACTTTCATGCCCTATGGAGAGACAGCGAGGAAAATATTTCGTATCTCCCCAGTCCCACTCGGTATCCATAGTTGACGCAAAGCTTTACGTAAACAATTGCACGCGCTGGTGGAAATAGAGCGAAGGATATATAAGTATTAGTTTAACTGATGGCACCCTTGAAGGATATAAAATGATTAACAAACGTAGAGTTATGGTCGTTTGGTGCCAGTTGAACTACCCTCGCTTGAAAATAATTGTAATATTGTTTTGGCGCAGAGATTTTATGTTGAATACATCTGTTGTTTAGTTTAATCAGTGAGTATGTCCAGAGGCTCAAGTGCTGTGATCTTTGTCTAACGTCTTGTTAATATGTTGGAACAAATCAAACTGCGCTTGCCAGGAGAATGAGGAACTTGATCAGTTTGAATACAAAAAAATTTGCCAATATTTCCAAAGCTTCTCTCGTGTGGAGAGATTTTAACAGTTAAAGAACCGGAACAGATTTTTAATGATTCTACGGCAGGTGTCGGTTTTACTGATCCTAGATTTCGAACGCAAAAATCTGTGCTTTTTACAAAAGCCTTGCAGAAAAAATAAGAATGTTTTTGTGGTATTTCAGATCTTTTTCGTGATGTGCAGACCAGGCACAGTACGTGAAGAAATGGAAATTTATCAGACTCTGGAATTCACACACAATACCAAAGCTCGCTGTAATCTGCGAAAATAATCTTAGCACCAGATTAAAGAGTTCTTAATTTAATCTCTAATCCAAGACACAACATAACAGATCCGAGTGCGGTTTTACCCTTATTTCCCTCCAACTATGCTTGATTCTGCAAACCAGAAGCGATAAAAATAGCAAGTTATTCCGGCTTAGTTATTATAAGAAGATTTTTTTGTTTTTCGAGGTCATTTCCTAGACAATAAAACTGAGAAGGTCATTAGGTATTTCTAAATTTAACCATAAATTAACATGACTAGGAAATTAGGTGAATCTTACAGGATGGGCCGAAGGGCGTACGTAAGCTGTTCCACTGTCTTGATTAAATTTCCGTTATTGGTTGATTTAGCCAATATTTTTTGGTTAGCTTATAATCAAGTTAGGAAATAATGTCCATCATCCAAACTTTTCCTTAAGTATTATAAGAAGAAAATTTAACTTATGAATTAAAGGCGTTGGATCTATAATCCTCGCTGGGTGGAAATGTTTATGTTCGACTTCTTTCTTTCAAAAACCCAGCACATCATTGTTAATGTGCTCTTTACGTATGAGAAGCGGGAATGTGATAGAGGTGCGTAGAACAACCTATTTGAAAAATAGAGTTTTTGTTTGCGGGCACAGACTACAATTCATTTCAACCCGAGTCGAGGGGGCCCAAAACATATTCATGCCCGAGGGTATAAACTGCATTAATATTATTATCACTTAGGAGGGAATTGACAAATTAACCTGAAAAATATTTCAACAGAACAGTCTGAACAATCACGCGAACGTGCGGGCATTGTAGCCCGAAAAATCTCTACTGTACCACAATGCCCGACAAAGGTACAGTCATGATCCTGAACTTTAAAAGACTGTAAAACTTTCAAAATTTGTTAAAATCAGGAGCAGCATCGCAAAATCAATCAGCACATGGTATTTTTTGACACGACTTTGAAATTATTTTTTTTTTAACATAGGTAGTTATATGGAATTAAAATTAGGAAATAATTAAATTAATACTAATAAGATACGTAGTCATGTAGAATTAAAAGTAGGAAATAATCTACATCCTTTCTTCACGCCTAATTTATTAAATGAATCTATAGATTAAAATGTTACTGGAGAAATTTTTTCGATCTTAAGTCCTAGCATTAAAGAGATGATGAATTTTTACTCCATCTTCGATCGAACAAAGATGTTATTCACGAGCGTGAAGCGAAAAAAAATTGGGAGTTTCAGGCAGGAATCAAACCGCAGACCTTAGGATTTGGCGTCCCAATGCTTTACCTAATTCACTCATAACCAAAATCAACTTTATGTACTCCACGACTTAGCTCAAAATTTGTCATCTTTTCTATTCTATATCCTTTCAAGTTGCTTTCGACGTTGCTAATCGTATAGGTATACTGGATGTGTGTCAAAGGCTATTACATTCAGTTCAGAGTTCTCTGTGGCTCAGCGATAGAGCATCGGAGCGCCAAATCTTAAGGTCTGGGGTGCAAATTCTCGCAATCGACTCTGGTATTTTTCCTTTTCCCACGCTCTTTACAAAACAAATTATTTCTCAGGAAGCTCTCTCAGCTAATTATGATAAAAGGGATGTGGGGAAGAACAATAAGTCACTTTCGATAGAGGTTCAACGTTATTAAAATGTCTGATATTAAAGAGACGCTATAAGAAGGGCTTTTTTATGCGAACGTTGGAGCGTGGATTAACAAAAGGTTTAAAATATAGCTCAGAATGAGAGTCAGAGCGTTTTTAAATATAAATTTTAAGTTATAAATGAAGGTAGAATTTGTGTCAAACGATAGTCACCTTAAAGAACGATTAACCAAAATGCGTGAGGTTTTTCTTTATTTTGAACACAAGCAATGTGGTTACATAATTTTCTTGTTCCGGTCTTTTAACACCGAAGAACATCTCAGTTGGAAGTCAAACCTAGACTGTACATGATAAAACTAATGAACACTTCATGAGTTATTGATTCATACCATACCAAACAACCCCAGCACGTCTTAATAACGTTTTCGGACTTCATGGAACTAAAAAAAGAGAGAGAAAATAAAATGAGTAGCCCAAGTATAAAATTTGCCGTCCTACGGCGAGAAAAAAAGTTTAAGCTGCGGTTGATGTGTTTTTTTTCGGCGAGCGAAAGCAGTTTCGCGAGATATGTAGCTGCCATCTTGGATTCTCAAATCAGGCTTAGAAATTAATAATTTCCTAGTGGGGAAGGGATAATAGACGAGAGGAACAGGAGAAGAGGGGAGGGGAGGGGAGGGAAAGAAGGATACGAGAAGATAACTGAGTTTGTTCAATGCCAGTTTATTTAATCAATCTTAATGTAAAGCAAACCAAACGACATTTAGAATTTTACCCACAGCGGAAGTTATAAGTGTAAGCGAACAAGCGCTGTATCTTGCCAAACTGTAATGGAACAGAACTGATAGCGCACTGAAAAAAGTAGAGATTTGCTGCGTACTGACACTGCTGCTGTGAATTATGCGCGAAACATTCATTTTAATGAAATGGGCGGCTGACCAAATCAAGCCACAATACCAGAGAGTACAAGAGGTTTACACCGCACTGTGAGGTTTACACCGCACTGTGACGAGAGAAGTGCACTAGGCTTCCCTATGAAGTAATGTAAACGATTTGTACAAGAGTCTTCATTTTTATATAGTTTTGTATTTGTTTCTTTGTTTTTCTCTCTACAGGGTGTGTACTACAGTGAGAGCCAACTCAAGTTTTCCCATGGAAACCGGAAGAGGGTGCTCGATTGTGATGCTTTATACATCTCGTGCTCAACATGAGAAGCCTAACTTTATGCCAACGGATAGCGAGCCGGCGGATGTAGGGTTTGTGTAACAGGATGTTGAAATCAAGGCTACGGAAATGTGTACAGACAAAGACTATTGTGCCATATTTCTCAACTTGAGACGCTGCTGGAGCCCAAGCACATAAAAATTCGCTTCAAGTGTTTCTGAAGTGTTATTACCAGTGATGAAGTGATTAATGTGTGACCACTGGTGACAATGTTTCTTTATCATTGAAAGAACTTTGAAACGCATAGGAATACTTGATACTTCTTCAAGATAAAGTGATGTTATCTTTCAATTTGTTCTCTCTGCTAGATTTGTTTGAACGCATAAGACTTTGTACTTACAAGTTATATCAGTAGAATGATATTAGCTACTTTAAAAAACGTTATGCTGTCTAGATGTTTAGTTTTAGTATGTGACATACTGGCCGCGTATAGCCTTAACAAAGAGAGTTTTAAAAATTCACAATTGTTACAGCCTTACAATAACAACAAAATAGATTTTTGAAGTATTTATCTCTCCTTTAATAACTTAAGGTATAATCGCCTCATAAATTTTCCCATCCAAAAACCCGTCTCAGTTACTACTACTGGGAAGGGAATGCGTAATATTGTTTTGAATCTGGCTTATCATTGAGAAAACTAAACAGACAGTAGAAAGCTTTTGAGTCTGATTGGTCAGGAAATGTCACGCCATCCCATCGACCAATCAGATTTAAAACTAAAATCAGTCGTGACTTGGTCACTCGCGTTTTCCCGCGCTTCATGAGTTAGCTTGTTTACACTTTAGTTCTCTTTGGCTCCTTGCGAAATGTTCCTTCCCTCTGATTGGCTGTTGTATTTACTTGGGCTTCGGGTTTTTTTTTTGGACACTCAATCGAAAAGAGCTCTATTAGCTAACTTGTGGATTGCTTTTCACGACATATAAAGGAGATTAGGCGATTACAAAAAAAAAAAACAAGTCTAATTGTTCTCGGACTTTCTTTTCTTTATACTCTCTTTAGATACACACTCGTTTGCTGAAGGTTCACGTTTATTTCAACTTAGCTTAAGTCACGCAAAGGAGGACGTTTTGAAGTTTAGCTGCGTCATTAGGGTCGTTTGCGTCTCAAATCAAATTATCACAAAATAGGAAGTACCAGCTAATCTGTTGTACCTTCACACGTATCTTTTCTCTCGATCTTTCAAACAACTGTTTATTTTCTCTAATCATTATAACATTTGTTATAACTTGTTCTTCAAAAACTGATGGTTCATTTGATCATAGATCGAAAAGTTTTTTGCAACATGTAGTTCTCCGTTATTTCTAATCAGACGAAGAACGAAGTATTACCGTTGATCCAAACTTTTCAGATTGAGGAACAGGTCAATTTAGTTTACCAGTCAAGATTACAGTCATGCTATCTAAATTTTGCCGGCGTCTTTGGACGACTCTTGTATTGTACTTTTATCTTGTTTAGCTCAGGTTAAGATGTCTTAGTTAAATCTGCTATCAATGCACTACATGCCCTACAAGTTAAAACTGATAAAAAGTATGTATTGATAATGGTAATTTACAACGCTACAAAGGCCAAAAGGTTTCACCCGAAGAAGATTTTTGTGATGATAGGTTGAAAATAGGGATAATTTCAACCGAAAATCCCCGCCAACCTCCAGACATTCTGGGCAAAGCTTAAGACAAGAGCTTGACATATCGTTCAAGAACTGGCCCATCGCCCAGCCACTAATGTAAACATTAATTGGACTGTAATTTGGTTACAATTGATTTGGCAAGGGTTTTTACTGTTTGTGCGTAGGGCGAACTTCATTCGCATGTTTTTATTGTCCATGTTTTGGTGGGTTTGCGAGAAATCTGCCGGAAACGTGTACTGAATTTCCTCGTCAATATCGCTGATTGTTCATTCTCCATTATTCACATTACGTCGAGTGTTCGAAATGTTGATATTTACGAATGTTGTACGACACTGCGTCAGACACTCAGCTGTGCAACTACTGAGTTTATGCCAATGCTCGGGCCTGTTAAGGAATTCCTGTTTGCCTCACCGCTTAATTTCTCCATCCTCACCTAACTCCCATAAAAATCGTTTCCCTTGTCGCCATACAGAGTTGCAGTAAAGGGATATTGAACTTCTTGTCAAATGCGACAAGTGTCAGTGTTATTAGTTGAAAGACGAGTGAACAACCCAGCCAAGGACCTGTCTAGAACTTTTGCGGAAACTGGAGGCTCGCCAAATTCCAGGCTTTGAAATACATTTGAGCTCCATTGTCCTCTTCATTGTGACAGTTTGTATTCACGGCTTTGGTTCACTTTAAAGTTAATCAGTCAAAATTATCAGGGTTTCCGTCAATCTTCCATCTTTATTCCAGACTTGATTGCCTTCAAAGATAATCATAACCTGACCCGAAAACCGCATAACGGAGATGACCTTTTAAGATAACACTCAATCTGTCTTTAGTTTATTTGGCAACCTTATTCAATTTTTTAAGATCATTTTATGTACCTTGATCTTTGACTTCACGAAAATCGCCTCTGTTTCATGAGTTTAAGTTTTTCCTTCCTTTGGTCTCTAGTTGAATGTGTTTTCTTTCGTTTGTGTAACTTTTCACCCAACTGGCGTGGAGAAGGATAGTGGTTGTCTTCAGTTTAGAGGTGTATCATAAGTTTGATCACCTCTAATTTTTTCACACATACACCCTTCCAGTTCACAAGATACTCCACCGCTTTTTTTTTTCTTTTTTAAATACGTGCAAAATTCTATTTTGTATTTACCTTTAAGTGTGAAATCAAAACAACTTTTCGTCTCTAGCCCAATGTATCGAAGGCAACAGCTGAACACCACTAACAACGACTCGTTATCCACACCTTCGCTCGCAAATTCGACATGACCATTTAGTTCTATTATATCCTTCCAAGGAAAGGATAGGACTTGTGTTCTGAAACGGCTTAGAGGAAGTCTTTTGAAAATCATCAACTATTTTCATTCTAATGCATCTACGGCAGTAGCTGGAAACAAGTCCAAACGTTTTTATTATTATTATTATTATTATTATTATTATTATTGTTATTTCATTGCAACTCTTAGTTATTATTGTCCGTTTGCCTTGTTTTGTTGTTTTTTCCTTCTCTCTTTATTTAATCAATGTTTAATCAATGTCGCTGGAATTATAAACAGTACTCTAGTACTCACATGGCCAGGATCCAACCATGTACTTCAAAGTCCGACATTGTTGTTGAAATGACTTTCGCACGAGTCAAGCTTTAGATCTGATAATCCAATCTCCTAGGCTAGTTTTAAAGCATGAAGCCCTCATAGATTTGGGTGTGTAGATAACGCCGAATATTGTGTCCCGAACGCTGAAATAATTTTATGGAAATAACTTATCTAATTTAGCAGTTCTATAAACTATTATAAGTGCATAGATCTTCGACCAGAGCTGTCATCAAGCCGACAAACATATATCATATTTGTTTACTACAGATAAGTAATTAACTCTGAACTGAGGCGATGATTGAAAAGCTTGGGAAAAGGAATTTACACAAAGAATTTCATACGAGAACTGCGGCCTATTTATGTAAGCCCGACGTTCTCGTATAAGTGACTTTCGCACGAGTCCATACGAACAAACCTTAGGCGTCAAATCACAGATACCGGCTAAATTAATGGTTGATGTTTCAGGGTTAGCAAATAACTTTAAATATCGAAATCTATAAAGTAGCCCTTTAGAAAATGGTGTTGGGGAAGTACAATATTAGTAATAACATGCACCATAAATATTCAGTTAGACATGTCATGCAAGTGGTAATGGAATGGTAGATCAGATTTGTTTGAACGGATTAGGAAAGAGCCAAAAAAAGAGTAACTTGCACCTGGAGTTTTCTCACAGAAAGTAGAAGAAATGCATTGACAGAAACGCGTAACGTAAACGAACCGCAGCACGTTGGTAACTCGTGATTGAAGAAACAACTAATTTTACAAGCCATATGGACGCCTTTTAAATTTGATTTTTATATCGTTGGATTAGATTTTCAATGACGAAACCACGCTATCCAATTTCAAAAATTAAAGATGTTAAAAAGTTGAGTTAAGCTGATTAACACAAGCGTTTCCAAAACAGTTACCCGAAGTCTGTTGCGTGCAGAAAGAGCACCTTGCTAATAGGCTTGCCTGTCTGATTACCGCATTACCCCAATTCATCAATTCTCTAGCACGCATAACTTTCCCATTTATTCGAAGAGGGTACACACCTTCGAGGGGTTGTATAGATTATTGTTTCTCGCCTCTCTCCGTAAATAGCAGGTAATTTTGTCTGTGGTAGTGATGGAAACACGCAGTATTCAAGAGGTCACAGATAGGGGGTTTGCAAAGTATATTATGAACATTACCGACATTTTCATTTTAATATCTTTGGCTTGACCACAATCTCTCACAGCAGTTTACAATATAATTTAAAGATTTTTTATACACTTAAACACCAGTAACCCCCATTTAAGGGTCTTTTGTTAATCAGACAATAACACTCTGCGAAGAGGGTAAAGATGATGCGAACTGTTCTCTAAATACATTAACTTCACGGAAAACTGTTTACTGCGGATGAGTTTAACCATAAGGTTTACAGCATTAGTATGAGCAAAACGGAACTCTGATTCCAATCACTTTCCTAAAATTTTCACATCAACCTTGAAAAAAAAACGACAAATAAAGAACTCTAGATCACTGTTGATGCAAATATTTCCTTTTCAACACACAAAGGGTTGAAAGCAAAAGGTTCACTTTTTTATTGTTTTCGGTGAACTTTATGCTCGACCTCTCTCCCTATCAGTGTCTCTTTTATCAAATTTCAATATCTTTCGCGAAATGCTTGATAACGTCTTTTAATTAATTAAGCATTCGTGGCATTCGTGCCCTTTTTGGTCAAAAGTCGCATCTAACAACAATTTATAAAAGTTTTTCAATTAACATTCTCAACTGTGGTATGCAACAGGTTGATTCATGTATTTCATTTTCTTCTCAAACCCGAAGAACAATAATACCTGAATGTTTTATGAACATAAACTACTACAGAAAGTCCATTTACCCTTTTGTTGTTGGGCCAAAACCTTACTAGCGTTTCTTTCGAGATTAAACTTCATCTTCATTAAACAAGGAGACGGAAAAGGGATAATTTCAAATTTATTTGGGCGCAAGGACCTGAGTCGCTCTCAGCTCCTTGAGCTGGAATAGAATTTCCCCCTAGCTCTCTCTCCTTTTTGCATGCCGGCCAATTATGTTGCCAAAACAAGGCCTCTAAGTATTTAACTGTAGGAGCCGATGTGTATATTTGGCGGAACTTCAAGGCACTGCTCCGGCGCAGAGTACACCATCTTGAAATATACTGGATGCCAAAAAAACACGTGTTTTCGGAACTGTTGGTTACATTCTTCTTTAGTTGCGGCCAAATCAGCGATTCCCTTTGTGAAAATAAACTTATAAACCATTGAAACAATAGAACTCGAGAACGTCTCTCACTTCTACACCAGCACATTCGAAGCAGGATCGGAGAAAAATAAAAGAGTTAATTGGATTTTAAACTTATTTTCGTTCAGATCATATATTGTGCCAACAACTATTGGGCAGGGCTTTGTTTATGTGCGAAGTGTCCTTCGATGTGACAAACACTTAATAATATAGTCCATATGTCATATTGTCTGTCAAAGTGCTGTGACTGCATTTTTCTGTATTAACAACGACGCTACACTTAAAGTTATTCAATGTTAAAAGAATAAAGGTTTGATGATGAGGAAATCACCTGAAAAGTGCGTTAATTCCTATTATTTTTCGAACGAGAGACAACCTCCCCGGGGGTATGGTTTGCAGTACTAAAGGAAATATTTGTAATGCAAAGAGCTTGATGACATATGCACGTTCGAGGTTATCACTTGGAACGGAAGCTAAAAGCAATAATGTTGGGAAAAATGGATGATAGACTACAGAGACAGTCATGGACATCTCAAGGACCGATTAAGTAAACCCTTTATTATGGAATTTAGAGAGTAGCCGTTTTCTGATGGTTACATCGAAGGATTGGTGGCAACGTTTGGTGATCATCAATTCGCTGCAGGATTAAAAGGAAACAAATTTTCACTAAATTAGACACCAATGACCTTATGATCAACATCCCTGGATGAAAAATGGATTGTAATTGAATATGGCGGGCGGAAATTCTTGTCTCGTGGTCTTTAGTTTGTGTCGTTCGGTGCTGTAAGCGATCCTCAAGATAGTAGATATCTTTATCTCTGAGGTTTTTATACTCTTAAATAAAAGTGAGGTATCGTATGTGATATCGCCCCTCACCTTTTTTTTTCCAAAGTTTAACTCCACTTTCGGATCAATTGACTTTCGTGATTCAAGCAGACGTTGAAGGCATCGGGAGAAACTCGACACTAGAAAATGCTCGTTATGTCTTTCCTCGCGTTATAAATCTTTGCCATTACTCTTTGAGGATTCTAGAACTTAAAAAGTCAAAAGTCGGTGCGTCTGATGAAACCAGAGCGACTGACAACCATTTCCCAGACATCTGGATTTTTTAAAACTAATAAAGTTTGTTGACTTCTTCGGCCGCATAAATGCTATTTTTTATTTGCGACACGTCTCGCGTCCTATCAACAGTCAGTCTTGGAATCCATCTAAACAACCTCTTATTTCTTTTGTCGTGTCTCGTCATATTCGTAAATATAACCCTGAATAATAAAACAGATATGTCCAACAACGTCTTCCCTCACCCAAACGAGTTACTGAGACCTTTTTGTACACGTATACGAGGCTTGCTGGACTTTTGCACCAAGGGAGACAATCATTAGAAACATAAAACTTTTAAAAAGTGGAAATATAAAACTGGTGAAACACGTTACAATGACTACGCTTAATTTTAGTATTTTAGTGAAAGCTCTTAGCTAATGAGATTCCATTAAATTCATGCTCGAACGCTGGTGTTCCTTAGAAACCGAAACCAATTCTATACGTGTAGCTTGCCGAGATTGCAACTGCTTGTTTTGTGGATTTTTTTATTGTTTTTTTTTAAATTTTCATAAGCCGTTCTCTCAGTATGAAGCCATTTCAGTACTTTAAGTAATGCTTTTTCCTGGAGTGAGCGGACAAGCCATTTTTGGCCCGTGTGCTTCCGAAGAGGTTAAAAAATTATGCTATTATCAATGAAGAAATTATGTAGTCTTAGCCAAGTGGTCGATAAAATCTCGTACAATTTCCAGTTCAGTGGATTAATTCTGCATGGGAGATCAGGAAATGATTATTGTTTCATCAACACTTGAGTGTATCATCTGTGAAATCAGCAAAATATGATTTTCTGTCTGTTTACCCTGAAGTTTTCGTGCTTTTAGCTTTCAGGTGTAACTGAAATATGACAATACAGTTTAAACTATAAACCCCTTGTGTCAGAATACATTCCTTACACAGTTCACCCACAATTGATCGAAATGGTGCTGCCTGTGTTTACGTTTATCTTTAACAAGTAATAAACCCCTACAACACAACAAAAACTATCCGAGGTGAAGGTACAGATCCGTTTTCGTAAAATCATTGGGTTTCGAGGAGATCAAAGCTTTGTTGAAAACTTTTGAGGGAAGGTGTTAAAAAGGAAAAAAAAACGGTTAAGTTTGTATCACAAATAATTCCCAGCATCGAAATATGATTTTTTTTTTGTTTTTTTTTGCTATAATATTTTTTTTGGTGACATGCTTATTTTCTTGGAGAGGGCGAAGTTTAGCATCTGATTTCCGCAGGATATATCGTTTATTTTAGGGCGTGTGAACTCACAAAGATTATTCATATAGGAGATTTATTTTAATACATTCATTCTAACATTAAATACCTCGAAATACATTTTCATTTGAATTCATTCAACTCAGGGTCGTTGCTGAATTTCTTTTGCCCTCGGAACAATTCAGGTTATTCTGATCGATGCAACGGAAGAATGCTTCGTCACTTGAAAGAGATTTTTTCTGCACAAAACCGTGAAAAACGGTGAGTAAATACATGGAAATATCTCCTGGTATAATCGCTTGCTAATCCACGATATGAAACTCTCTAGCGCTCGATTAGCCGACATAAATGCCTATCTAAAATGACCTTACTCACAGCATAGAATGCCCCGACGACCTCAAGATTATAACAATAAAGGCGCTATTTCAAGCATTCTCTAATGTTTTGCTTAGAGCGTACAATTTACGTCCAAAAGAAAACAGATCACAACAAACCGAGTTTGTCAAACAGTTGTCGTGTAAAGATTACGCAAAGAACACATTGACCACAATTGACTGGCAATTGATGCTATCTCGTTCAAACGTCCTTAAGTAAGATGAACTCAAATCGCTCCGCTAATCGAATCTCTTTCTTCTAATAACGCCGCGTATGTCGAGCGTTACGCCGGGAGGCCTGACAGTGAACTCAACCAAAATAAAACCCAAATTCCAAAATGTTATATACACACTTGATGAGCTCGATTCAACTTTAAAATTATCAACAACCCTAGCAATAATCCAAAAAATATTTGGACAGGATGGAAAGCTTTGTACAATTCTTCCGAAAGGATTTCTTTGGTCAGCATGCATGCGATGTACATTGCTGTGGACGGCGATTGAAAACGCATGGCACAACTGGATAACATTTGGAGCGGCTACAACACTTATAAAAATAACGCGAATGAAGCAATGAAAGCTGGCGCACAAATTTTCCAATTTCCTATCGAACAGGATCTGTCCAAAGTCTGGTTTATAAGTAAACAATACGGCTATAGATTGTAAAACATGTATACATATGCCGCGATTGCAGCATACAGAATCCATACAGGAAGCTCAAACTGTGAAAAGGCTGAGCGAGCTTGTCCAGAATATCTAAATTTCTGTACCATATACTCTGTTGGAGCAGGAGTAAGACTGGCGTCCGAATTGCGAGGCCCTCTGGGTCCAACACACAGTTCCTCGTAGTTTGCGCGAATACCACGGCAGTACGGCTCCTCAAACCCGTCGCACTCGCAATCGTTGAGCGCTTTACCCAGATCTGAATTCAGCAATTCGTCTTGGCTGTTTAAACAATCCTTTGTGCATTCCAAACCCGAGATAAGCTTCGTACATCGCCTCAAAAAGCTCACTTGTATTCGTTTACAATCTTTGTTGCCACTACATCGTTTTCTAGCCTGGGTGCAACTAAAGACAGTGTAATTTGTAGTTCTACTGAGGACGCATCGCTTCAAGCGTGCCTTCGATGTTAGACACGTTGAGTCTCTGCGACAGTTACATGTTTCCATCGCTTTACCTGCATTCGTAGCAGTTAGGTTGTTGATCGCACTCACACAACTCAGTGGACAAGTCTTTTCCATCGGTCTGGTTACTCGGATCCCGTATTCTTCGTTCGCGAGACCTAACGCGGTAAGACACTCTGTTCTTTTAAAAATTTTGTAGAGTGCCAATCCGCATCCTGCGAAGTCCTTTCGGCAGTTATTGATAGCATCCCCGCAAGATATATCGCTCCCCGAAACTGCAATCAAATTGGCAAGCCATAGAACCCACCACATAATGACATATAGCGAGAGCAACTAGCTAAAAGACGAGCTTCGGCATCCATCCGTCGCTCGATTGAACTACGGTATGTGAAATACATGGAAAGATGATGCCACTATGTATACCGAGCAATTGATTGATTTATTATTTGACGTAAAGATGAAACTCGATAATAGATCGTTTTCACTCACGTGACCAATTCCTTGACTACCGTTGCTACGCCGCCATATTGGTGTACCTCAATTGTAAACAAACTAGTAGCGTCCTTCGCGTGGAACATGGTTTTGTGTCTGATCGTTGGTTGTGGCAGCAAAAGTGGACGAGATAAAGGGTTGTACTTTGCAAGGGTGCCTTCTGTGATCACAAATCAAGGCGAAGAGGCACAGAAACTATCCGGAGAAAGAAGATCGCGCTGGATTTCAGCGATAAGCCGTGACGATCTGACCGAAGAGATCTTAGAAAACGATCGTGTGTGCGAAAAGCATTTTGTTTCAGGAAGGGCAGCTAAGAGCTGGGATAAATTTAATATTGACTGGGTTCCGACATTGCTTTTGGGACACAAGAAAGCTACTGATCGAGCAGATCATAAAGAAGCGGCGGCAAAACGAAGCGAGAGAGCGAGGGAACGTGAACTGGTGAAGAAGCCGGCTTTTGAAAAGAGAGAACGAGAGCTAGAACTAGAGCGAACGGCGAAGAGACAGAAACTTAATGAGCCCGGTGAACAGGTTTCAAACCTCAGCTTTGAAGGAAATGAGGAGGAAGAGAAAAAATTAACAGTTGAAGCTGGCACACAAACTGAAGAGTTTGAATATTTATTCAGCTCTCTAAACATTGACCGGAAACCATTTGATCGGTGGGAATTTGTACAAAACGAAGAAAAAGTTAAATTCTACACTGGATTGCCTTCCTTCGATATCCTGCAAAATGTTTTCGAACATGTTTCTCCGTTTGTTGCTTACAAGTCCCAGAATCTGACCACATTTCAAGAGTTTGTCATGACTTTGATAAAACTTAAACTTGACGCACGACATCAAGATCTTTCATATCGCTTCAATGTCTCCCTTTCAACAGTTTCAAGAATTTTTTCATCCTGGATGGTAGCGCTAGATGTACGCCTGGCTCCACTTATCAACTGGCCTGAACGTGAGGCTTTATGGCGAACTATGCCACAGTGTTTTAAATATTCATTTGGAAACAAAACTACCGTGATTATTGATTGTTTCGAAGTATTTATTAATAGACCATCAAATCTGCTCGCAAGAGCACAGACATGGTCATCGTACAAACACCATAACACTGTTAAGGTGCTGATTGGGATAACTCCACAAGGTACAATCTCCTATGTTTCCCAAGCTTGGGGAGGACGAACATCAGACAAATATTTAACTGAGAACTGTGGAATTTTAAATAAGTTGTTGCCTGGGGATCTGGTCTTGGCTGACCGTGGTTTCACCATCGCAGAGAGTGTTATGTTTCGGCAAGCACAACTAGCCATCCCTGCTTTCACAAAGGGAAAAGACCAGCTTGACCCTGTGGATGTTGAAAAAACTAGGGGGATCGCAAATGTTCGCATTCATGTCGAAATGGTTATTGGCCTCCTTCGCCGAAAGTACTCGATATTGTCTGGAATTCTGCCAATTGATTTCTTAATTTCCAACCCTGGTGGCTCTCAGGAAGAAGCAACACCAGTGATTGACAGGATTATTAATGTATCTGCAGCTCTTGTTAATTTGTGCCCAGGCATTGTACCACTTGACTGAAATGGCAGCGAAAAGTTAAAGGAGCCTAGTTTACAGTGACAACCATGGGCACCTAAAATGACTTCCCCATTATTCTGACAATTTTCTTCTGGCTCTCTCACATTTAACTCAAGTCAAAATGGGATTTATCAAATCTGCTTTACTCTTTCTTTCAACCTAGTTTGTAAGAGTTTTTTAAAACTTGAAAGCAATAGGTAGCTGTTAATAGAAAGTTTTTAAAAAGATGAGACAATGAAAGTTGTTGTAAACTTTGTCAGGTGGCCAGGGTTAAGACCTGCTCAAATGTAAACTAACCTTCTAAAGCCACATGTCAGTTACATATTAAAAATCATAACTTAGTACAGTTTTGTAGCTGATGACCAAGTGTACTTAGTAAGAAATGAATGAAGTGGCCAATGGCAAGCTGTCCCTGATGAGTTGCATGACCGCGGGAAGTGGCCATTGTTAGGATAACGTTGCAGGTTTCTCAATCCGCAATTTCCTGCTTGAATTACCTTGTTTTCGTGACATTGCCCAGAATTGCAATTTGTGCCTAATACACTTCAACACTCGCTACGAATCGGCTTCTATAAGGCTAACCTTATTAAAAGCCGACTTTTAAGATTTTTGTTTCAAAAACAAAGACAACAGTTATTTTCGTATCCGACCAAAATAGCTGGAAGCCACTTAAATCTGGTTTCCGTTGATTGCAGTGGTTTTTCCATTATGATTTACACCAAAAACTAGAAACTTTTCATTAAATTGAAAGACGTTTTACAAACGCACACGTTTGAAAAAGACGGCGATCATTTCCTAGTGGGTGGCCGCAAAATATGTTTTAACTCTGTTGTCATACGAAGTAGCGTTGGACAAGTAACATTTCAACATTCTCGGAATGAGCGTCATTGATATAACTTGTAGAGGGAAATTGCCGACTCATTGCCGACTCTAATTTGCCTGCTAAATGGTTTAAACAGTCCTTGAAAAAAAACGAAAATAGAAAAAAATTTACTACACGCCGGATATATCCTTAACCCTGACACAATGTGATGAAAACATTACCGATTTTCGAGGAAATTTCCTCTGGAGCAATGCAACGCCTTCCGAGAACCCATACAGATCCCCGAGTGACGTGAACTTAAAATTGTTCACCAGTATTTCACGCAGAAAAAAGACAGTTAGTCAGGGTCAATGAAATGCTCTTTCAGTTGAGAATATTAACCAACATATTTTTAAAAACAAAGGACTTGTCTTCAAAAAAGTTTAAATCAGTCAGGCAAGCCGATATCGGTGTTGTTTGTTTGCAGTTGTTTATTTCAACTCGGTGACACTATAAACAAGAATTGATGTGTTTTCAACGAAGCTCATTCTTTCACTGAAGGGCTGTAAAACCCATTTGAACGATTGCCCAGCATGTTCGCTATTGAGGATGTTTGCCTTTAAAAAGTATTTACTCGATGGCGGAAAACCGACAAGGGTCTGTATCATTTTAAATGAAAGATATACCGCAAATCGATCCTATGTAGGCCGAAAACATTGAAAACATTGATTTAAGCCTTCAAAACTCGACATACATATTTGAACTGACAAAATAAATCAGAATTGTTTTACAGAGAGATTGATTTATTTATAGACAGGCGGCGAAACAATAACGAGCCCTTGTGTCTTTTGGACATACGCGATAAAAAGTGGGACTGTAAAAAAATTCCGACTTTGCGCCAGTCTCTTGATACAAACTATGTTATTAGAGGCAAATCATGATCATTAGGCAGCGTTCTAGTCCTTCCATATTCGGGTCTGGATAGATCCATGTTCCATGTTCCATTCGAGCTGTGGACTTTGCTTTTCAATAAGTTTGTCAGTTATCAATCTTATCCTTCTCAGTTAAACATTCTTCAAGGGTTTTATTAAAAATGATTGAGTGAATTTAAAACATCACATGGATTATATTCTTGTCTGATCAGTTACGGAAAGAGCTTGCAAGGATTATCGAGTTGACAAGTCTTGGCTTTTTTTTCATACTCATTTCATTGCTCCTTTGTCTCACGGGGCTCAAACATTTCTATCCACGAACGATAGACTTGCACAATTTATTCTATGTATGAATAATGACATTGTAAGAATGAAGGATTTTTACTTGCTTAAATATAAAATGGTTTCTCAAAGAATTTGTTATCCTTAGCAGCATATGGAAAGCATGTTAAAACTCTTCGATGCAGCAATGTCAGAAGGTTTCAGGTTCGAATCCTCGGGGGAGGATCTTGTGGAAAAGTTTTCAATATCTTTCTGCTTCGACCACTGAATTACAAGTCTACTGCATCTTTCTAAATCTATCACGAAAAAGCGTTTGTCCCGCAAAACTTGCACAATTTGGCAATGACGTAAGTTTAATATTTAAATTTTTTTTCGTTAAAAGCTGCATACATTAAGTTCATAACGTTCTGTGACACTCCTCATTTCAACATGGCCATTCCCGGTGGCAGTTACATGATGGCGGCAGGTTTCTTTAACTGAGATGCTAAGCTCAGTCAGAATGTAAATTAAGAAGTAAAGGTAATTGAAAACTGAGCTTTGGAATTATCTGTCTCGTATTTTCGCTTCAGTAGCCGGCTTGGGTTTGAAATAGCGCAGGTTGGCGAAATTTTCCGACAGAAGACTCCACTTGTAAGACAGACAAGAGCGAGAACAAAAATGAATTGTGGTAAAATCACGAACACTTATAATGTTTAAGCAAGACCAACAAAGTCTGAGCAGCCATTAGCAACGCCCAACCAAGCTCACTTTTAAAATCAAGCCAAAAGCCAACATTCAAAAACCTTGAAAGGAAAAGGACTCGTCCCATCCGTTAATAAAGGGTTTTATTAACGAGAGGGTGAATGGGTTCGCGGATCGACGGATTTGGTGTGCTCGGTAACTTTTGAGGCAACTCTTGGGGTTTGGAGCAATTTTAGCAGATCTGGCAACCTTGCAGAATGTTTACCTTTCTGAGCAATTTTTGAGCAAGTTTTAGATTTTAGAGCACATATCAGGCACGATTAGTCGACAATTTCATAAAAAAAACTTCGATTTATGCAAATTTCTCGAATGTTTCGCAGGCCTTTTATGTAATATTAGAACGGATAATCGGCTAAAACGACGGACCAAATTGTATGTCTTTGTTAATTTACTTTACAAACAACTCTTTAAAGCTAAGTTAATTGTTGCAAAGGGCGAAAAATATAGCTTAAAATAAACGTTTATATAAAAATATCAAGAAATTTAAGAGGCAACTTTTTAAATTTAGAGAGAAACTTTTGGCATTTTTGGCAACTTTTTACAACTTTTTGGCATTCCAGTGAGCAGCTTTCCAGCATCTTACGAGCACAATCCTGAGACAGGCTCAGTCTGTAATGTGACGGTTATGGAGCTTCGAGGTTTCGTAACTTTCATTACGGACTGGGAAAACGAGATCAGAAAGACATTTATTATGTATCTCTGGGTTCAAATAGAGGAGGAGGATTTCAATTCAAACTTCTGAATAAAATGGGCCATACATTGAATTATAATAACTGACTCCCTCACTAAGCCGACCACTCAGATGAACACCGAGAAGGCCCTGGGCACAAGTTTGAAATTCGATACTGTATAGAGTATTAAGGCTTGGCTCCTTAGCAATAAAACATGGTGGACGAGTTGACTGCAGCAACGGGCTTTGCCATGGAAGTAAAGCGGCGTAAGCCGTTGAAGATTTGCAACTCAGCGCGATCAAGAGCACTAGGAATCGTCGCAGAAAGCCTGAGGGAACTTAAAGAAATTGCAAGTTCAAAATTTGGGTTGGTGGCAGCAAAGTGCCGGGTTTGTCTTGATAGTGATGGAACTGAGATCGAAAACGAAGAATATTTCAGCTTCCTTGAAGATCAAACTAAACTCTTGATTTTAGGTGACGGGGAAAGGTGGACAGATGGCCTTCAGAGTAAGTACAGATTCTTTTTACATATTTATTTCCTTTGGCACATTCAGCTGATCTGCGACGTAAATCAATTGTGTAACGTAAACGTATTTAATAATATGGTAACTTTTGTATTGTTTGGGTTCGTCTTTTGTATGGTACGATCATCTTAAAGTTAAGTTATACTTTGTTATACTTTACTTCAAATTTAACCGATACATGTGTCGTTGTTTCTGTTACGACTGCTCTGACATGACCGGCGTATGGCTGATCAAACGTGTACAATGAATGAGTAGCCAGTGATCGGATCCTTACGTTTGCGCAAAGATTTCTGGGATCGCCAAAAGGCAAACATTGCAACTCGCCAGAAAGAAATGTATGGGATACACTAAATCTCCCTCCAAGGGTGTCCACAATAAGGGGAGTTGACTGCATGTCAATGCAAGTGATAGTATGTCTAAACTATCACAGCTAAAACTAAATATGAGAGTGATCTTCACAGTAATGAACACTACTCAAGCAGTGGTGAAAATTAAACCCCCCAAAAAATTCAGGCCCATGTATGGGAGTTGAACCTATGTCATTGGTTCAACTTCCACTCAGGCCAGGTATTATTTTTACTGTTGCATAGGTAGTGTTTATTACTGTGAAGATCACTCTCATATTCAGTTGCAGCTGTGACAGTTTACACATCATATCTATGCACTTAGACTTAACTTTGATCTTACACTTACATTTTCCAACCAGTATGTTTTTCATGCCTGCCAGATTTTCAACAGAATTTGACATAAAACTACGGGAAATCTTCAGTTTGTTGGTTGGGTCATTCATAACTTAATAGCCAGGCATTTGATCAGGAGAAGGGGTACTGGACATGAGTCACTTTTGAAGCAGTAACTTATATTGCACTGCAGTACATAGCAAGGTTTTGTAAAGCCAAAAAACATTTATTTGCTAACACAAACATTGCTATCAGTGACATTGTAAACACCTTTGCGGTGGAATAAACATTTCTTGCCAAATTGTATTTAGCTGCCAAGGAAGGTGACTTTAAACCAGTTGAAGGGTCTCTTAATGACAACAGCAAGTAATATAATCTTATGAATATGAAAAAAGCAGCTATTTCAGGAGCCACCAAATTTGCAAAAGCAATGATCATTGTGTACCCTTGGCTTTTTATGAAGTTCTGCTCACTTGAATAAAGGCAAATAGAGTTACAGTGTAACTTGAAATTCAAACTGTGGAATAATGAATGGAGTTTTTGAAGTCAAAACATGCAAATTGTGAGGCACTCGATCACTTCTTGAATTAGATAATTACATGTGTAAACACATTCATGATAGCTGATCTGCTTCCAGTATTTGTTGCCCATCAGGTGACCAAACTCTGGCTCAATGTTTGTTTAACATGCAAAAATCACTTGTTTCACATTATTCAAATGTTTTTAAGAGCTGCCACATACTGGTAACTGCTTTATGCAAAAGACTGATATATGAAGTACAAGAGCAACAATCACAAAATTTACACGTACATATAGCAAGTTTTAGATTTACATTGGTAGAGGATGAGTAGGTAGATGTGTCAATAAATCAAAGGAAACTATGAATAAGTCATGGATACTTTATGTTTGAATGGGTTTTGAAGATAACTGAATTCCTCTTTATAAAATTGTACACTTTTACATGGAAAGATTCCTCTTTGACCCTTTGTTATGTAAGAAGGAGAGTACATAAACAGCACAGGTATAGGAATCCAAAGCAAATTGTAAATCCATGTTGGCTCTTCAGCCTTTTAAAAAGTTAGGGTTGTAATTATTTATTCTGATCTCTAAGGGAGATCTCTTAAGGAACAATGTTGAGTGCTTCAAGGAATGTCTAATGGCCTTTAAACACTGATCTTCTGTAAGTTTTGATTTTTTTAAGAAATGTTATATCTTGACCATAATTATCTCATCTTATCAAGAAGATTTCTAATATGATCATAGTGTTTTTTCAATTCTTTTAGTTCATCCTCTTCTAAATGGGTTTCTTTTAAAGGTTCTAGAATCATAGATCATGGCATTGGAGGCAGGGGTAAATTAAATCTACAAATTGTTTTACCACATTTTTTACAGGTCTTTGCATGTCTTTCTGTTTGTAGATTCACCAGTTCTCTCATTTCATCTGATTGTAATACAGTATCTGTGACACCTGAAATTCTCTCCTCAACTTCACACCATCCATCATAACCATTGTCATTACAGTCAGTGACTAACTGTTGGTGTAATTATCATGTCTTTGAGTAGCTAGGATCAGTTGAATGTATTTCAGCATTACCAGTGTTTGAGTGTGAATTACTGAGGAGTTCTTTCCATTCATTACTTTGATTTGCAAGAGCATCATAGGCTCTAGTATCAGGATTATCAAGCCAATTTTCCTGAACTTCTATATGCTCATTTTGAAACAATTTACTTGTTTTGACAAGGTATTTTGTTGCTTTTAACACTTTTCTTGGTCTAACATTCTGAAATTGATAATGATGCTTGAAACTCAACTTTCATTTAAGTTTGATGGGGTAATCTGTGATTCACTGATTGGTCTTGGTAAAGTGCTAACTGTTGAATTTACATCAGCTGATACATTAACAACATTTCCATGAATAGATAATTGTCCACCATTTATGTGTATCTGCATAAATGGAATATGCAGAAAAATTAATCTTTCTTCTAAAGGTGTTCAGTTTAAACATTGTTGTTTCATAGGTATTCCCATTTCATTTGCTTTAGAACAGACTGGTAGTTTCTCATTACTTAGGTTTGATTGGCAAGTAGAGCAAATCCATTTCGTATTATCTATAATAGCATTAGTAGTTATACATGCTTCAGGCAAAGTTGTGGAACATTTAGGATATTTGTTTGCTTCACACTTTCTAGCAGATGACCAATACCATGATTGATTACAGCAAGTACATGCATGTTCAGGACCACACTTACTGCTATCATGAAAAGTTTGAGTGACTTTTGTCATTGCGAGCATCTCTTGTGTAGAATCTTGACATTTAAATTCATGAACTTCCTCAACTGCTTTACAACTTGGTCTTTTAGTAGCTGGCTGAAGCAGATCATGGTCACATGGGTTCAACCCAGACATCAAGGATCTCTTTCTATTCTGTGCATTTTTGTTCACTTCTCATACATGCTGAGGGTTACTGCCTGCCTATTCAGCTCTCTAATATGATCAGGATTTGATTCTTTGCATTTGTTGAATGCCCCCCTTTGAGATTCTCTTGTTTTTTCAATATTTTCTGATCTCTTTTCTTGCAGAGCTCTGTTTTGCTTATTTCTGAACTCATTATTGTTTTGGTTGTACACTAATCTATCATTAACTTTGCTAGCTGATTGTTATCAATTACATTGTTTTCCATTGTCTCTTCATTGAAAGGAACAGTTGAAACATAGTGTGTCTTCAACATGTCCAATATTTATAACAGTTGTATCAGTTTCTGAACCAACTGGACTTATATTTGTAACCAATGCAAACCTGGATTAGATTCTATGACATGTACTGTCAAGTTTAATGCTTCTGCAACTGCTTGTTTCATAAGTGCATCAGCCCATGTACCCTTCAGTGTCTACACTCATAGTCACACCTTAAGTCTTTCAAACAGCTTTGACTTGCTTACATATGTGCTGACTGCGACGAGTATTAATCGAAACTTCCTCGAAGAAAGTCGAATTATATTTCAACGTCGCGGCATTTACTCAGTCTTTTACTTCAGAAAGTCGACAGACGTGTTCCGGTATTATTTTGGACGATGGATAATTATTATCGATTAGTTTACATCTGAGTGAGTAACAAATTTTGCAAATTCTGACCCCAAACAAAGGTCGTTTCTACTCTTCGCGTATCCACGACAAAAGGAAGTTATTGAAGCTGATTGATCAGAGGGCAATTTAAGTTTGATATTTTGACATGAGAAACTGAAAAATTAAGGTACTGGGCAACAGTCTGAGATGAAAAAAGCACAGATTTACCTTACTGGAAAATAAGCTTGAGCCTCAATCAAGGGTTTCATTAAAGCGGGATACTGGCTGTCTACTGCCGTCTGTAGGACCTTGCGCTGGCATCTGTTTGGCCTGCCAGCAGGCTCTTATGTTTGTTTTTACCTTATGGCACAGCTGCTTATTATACCATCCCCAGCCACTTATGGAAAAAGTTATTGAAACAGATGCTCAAGGAACTGCAATTTTGCTGTTGATTGTAATTTTTTACTTTTTATGCCATAGGTGGGAAAGAAAAGGAAACTAACACAAAATCAAGAAAAGGTAAAGTATTGTCAACTAAGGCAGGAGGAAAAGAGACTGAAGTTGCAACAAATGTTAACAAGTTACTAAAAGTTAGAACAAATAGGAGCAATCTTTTTGCAACAAACTTTATATCTGACATGCAAGACTTAGAAAGTGAGAGCAGTGATGATGACATGCCATTGATGGAGCGTTTAAGCCAGTCTTTAAGGAGTCATGGGGAATTGAGTTCATTTGTAAATAAAAGAAAGGCACCAGAGCAAGCCAAGGAGTCCACGCCTCAAGGAGACAAAATGCAAGTTGATCATTTGATTAGGCGCCATTCATTGAAAGGGCAAAGAAGGACTCATGCAAGTGTGAGTAGCTCGAGGGAAGCTATTTTAGGTGCATCGGCTTACAAAAGTTTATTTACCATGCCTGAACACTCACGTCCAAGAAGGAAAGAAGCTTTAGAAACATCTGTAATTAAAGTGGCTGAGTGGCTCTCTGCAAATAATATGTCCTCAACTTCAGGTGCACACAACAGTGATAGTGATGAAGGTACCATTGATGTAGACGGTGAGATTGCAGGTGAGAAAGACTGTCATTTGACCCTTTACACCGTAGCAGTAGTATTCATATTCTTCATACTTTGCTCTATAAATTTCCTTTGGTACTGACAAAGGAGAATTTACTTCAAAATTAAAGCTTCTAAGGTTGGCAATGGTTTCCTTTATTCTTGTCATCTTGAGGAATGATTCTGCAGTCATACTGTAAGGACAAAAGTACATTGTAACCCAGGTAATTTAGTGTTAACAACTGAGTTGAAAACGTAAATTAGCCACCGTAAAAGATAAAAAGCTGACGTTTCGAGCGTTAGCCCTTCGTCAGAGCGATTGGAGGAATTGTGTGTTGTGTGTGGGTTTATATGTAGAAAGTGGAGCTACACCATTGGTGGGAATAATTATGGTGACGAGAAAACAGGAATAAATTAGTTGAATGAAAAGCGCTCGTTGATTCCGTGGGGAGTAAGGGTGCCAATTTGGAAGATGAATTTTTGTTCTAGTTTTTTACGGCTTTTTCGAACCGCCTAGATGTAAGGAAAGGCTGCAGACTGCCATATGCTGTTTAGAATGATTAGGAAGATTAAAGTGTCTAGCGACTGGTTTGGATGCATCCTTGTCATTTCTTTCCACGTCGCGAGGTGTTCTCGGAATCGGTCACCTAGTCGTCTTCCTGTTTCGCCGATGTATAACTTATTGCAATAAGTGCAAGTTGTGCAGTAAATAACATTGGCGGAGGTACACGTTAAGTGATCAGTGATCTTAATGGATCTCTTGGGTCCCGATATTTTCTCTACGTTATGAATGAAAGAACAAATTTTGCATCGTGAGCGAGCGCATTTGAAAGTTCCAGATTGGTCATTGGTTTGAAATGAACTCCTGACTAAAAAGTTGCCTACGTTTTTGTCACATTTGAATGAAATAAGCAGGGGTTGCGAAAAGATAGTGCCAGTCTCTAAATCGTTTTGGAGTAATTTAAAATTTTTAAAAATGATAGATTTAACTGCTTGGTTGTGAGGGTGAAATGTAAAAGTAAACGGAATGTGGTCAGTGTTTTCCTTCTCAGCCGTTTGTAGTGCTGACTGTCGATCAATTTGTTGGGCATGGTGGTGGCCCACTTGAACGACAGAAACAGGATAGCCACGTTTATCGAAAAACTGGCACATTGCCTCTGATTTTTCGAAAAAATCAGAGTCGTCACTACATAAACGACGAAGTCTGAGAAACTCTGAAAAAGGTATGGAGTTTTTGATGTGTGATGGATATGAAGATGAATACAACAAGTAACTATGTGAATCTGTAGGTTTGTAGTACACACTAGTGTATAAACCGTTGCCTTCAATTGAAATTTTGATGTCTAGAAAAGCCAAAGAAGTGTCGGAAATTTCCCAGGTATATTTAAGAGCAGGATGAAAGGAATTGACGGCGGTTCTAAGCTCCTCTTTGGTAGAGGAGGTAGCACCGATGCAATCGTCAATGTAACGGCCGTAGAGTTCAGGTTTTGGGCCGTGGTATTGACTAAAAAATTGATGTTCGATAAAACCTTCAAAAAGATTGGCGTAGCTGGGTCCCATTTTAGTATCCAGTTGTTAACACTAAATTACCTGCTATACTCTCCCACCGACGCAGCACCGCAGTTTCTTTAGAAACTTACCCCTTTATACATTGTAACCCTTTCTCTTTCAAGATGTCATTAGTAACTCTCCTTACCTGTCTGCTATATGATTATTATGATGTTACTTGGGAGAATTTAGTTTTGGATCAACTAATAATCCCCTAATTGATATTTTCTCTCTTCTCATCAATTGTGTGCTGGTACTCTATTGATATTGTGTGGAAAAATTCTGTCATGCATGGTCATTCATGGGAGTTATAGTGTTAAGAATCATTATAAAATGAATTTTGGGTTAATTTGGAAGAGATTGCGGAAGGTTTGCTGTCAATCCTCCTCTTCTTCTTCTTCTTCTTCTTTAAAACCAAAACCAAAGTTTTTACAACAACCAATCAGAGGAAAGAAAATACCCTGAAGAGCCAATGAGAACTCAAAGTAAAAAACGACCAAAATGCCTAAAGCGCGGGAAAACGCGGGCTACCAAGTCGTGGTTGGGGTTTTTTTTTTTGCAACTTATCGGTTGAGAAAGAGGCGCAAGTTTTCTGGAACAATCAGAGAGCAAAGTAAAGCAAAACCTATGCGATCCCGAATCACTTTCGACACTTAATTGAAAGTTGCTAAGTTGCTCAATGTTCTAGGATGAATTATCTGACCCGACCTTACACTTGTTCTAGAATTAACAATAATTATGGGCAGTGTTTTTTTTATCAATCGGATGTGTCTTCTGTGTTAAAGGTGGTTCTGAAGTTTCAGAGGAGAAAAGAGTCGACGAAGAACCAGACACAGCGGCCATGAAATCAAATGACGGTGAGGATCTGGATAATGATAATGACGATGAGGACGTTAGCTCTTTTAATGAAGTTGAAGACAATGGGAGCATTGATTGCCGCATGGCGGAAGTTTACAGTAAGGAAAAAGCCCCTACCGAGAAAATGGTGCGCTATCTTGGGAAAGATGTCGAGTTGAAAACCTGTCAAGTTAAAATCTATAAGCTGCCTGTTTCTGTGGGCAATGGAAGGCCAAGAGTCGTTGATGGGCTACAAAGTCCTATAAACAGGACGTCTCAGAGTGAAAATGAAACCGCTCAGCCGGATGAGGAAGAAGGTAAGTAACTACTGGTGTCTGATGATTCGGAACTTTGGATTTCCGATGGAAATTGCAAATTATCTCTTAAGCACGATAACAGTGATAAAAGTTGTTGAGCTCCAATATTTCCGTTAATTTGTGTATATACACGTACATAACTTTTGTTTTGGTAGAAAACGACACAAGTTCGCCACTATATTTAACGCCAATAAAGAATTTGCCAGAAGGCCAGATAGTGTGGTTGAAAGAAAAGAACGCAGTCACTAAAACTACAGAAGAACAAGCGAAGAAAGAAGAAGGAAACAGAGATGTATTGGAAGTTAATTTTGTAGGTAATGAAACAGTGGTTCAACAGTCCAAAAGATCAATGTCAAAAGATTTGGAACTGGAAATTGTCACACGGGATGTTAATAAAAACCAGTCTGAACACAAGGAAGAAAAAAACACGGTTAAAAAGAGAGGGGACGAAGATGAAGATGACTTTCAGGGGAATGTTTGTCGAGAGAGTAGTAGTGATGGAGCTGTAGCTTCAAATGTAATGGTTGACGAAAATGTGGATCAGGAACAAGTTATAGAAGATTCCACTGAAAAGGAAGGCGACAAGAATGAAGAACAGGCCGGATTGAAAAGGGATGACAATCAGTTGACGGATATGATTGATGGAGAGCGTGTAAACAGACACATGGAAGGCTCCAAACACATGCCCGATGGAGAGGGAGACCAAAATGTGGAAAATGGACTCGTCACTCAAAATTTAAGTGAAAAGGAATCTTATGAAGAATGTGACGAAATGAGCGTGGAAAATGTAGAACTTGAATTTGACCCACAGAACCTTGCTGAAAAGACGTCGAATGTTGAACATGGGAAAAGTGGAGATGAAAATAAGAATTTCTCTGATGAAACAGCTATGAAATCGTGTGAAGAATGCCATGAAGTAGTCTCGCGTAACGAATTGGGAGAAGAAAAAGTAGAACTTGGAGTTGTTCCACGGAGCCATGTTGAAAATAAGGAAAGAGGAAGTGAAGGATGTGAAGATATGTTAATTGAAGACGTCAATACGTTTGTCAGCCATGAAACAGCTAGGGAGTGTACTAAACTTGGATTGGAAAATGAAAGAGAACGTAAAATCCTGGAAATTAATGACGATACATTAGTGAAAAATGTCGCTGGAGATGGTGTGGATGGTGACAATATGGTATTGAATAAAACGGTAGTAGAAGAAGTGGAAACAATAGATTCAAATGAAAACATAAAAGAAAACGAAACAAAAAGAAACGAAGGTGTACCAGTAAAAATTGTTACTCGAGATTTAAGTGATTTGGCACTGATATCAAGAAATACAGCTAAAGAAAACGGGGAAGAAGAACTTTCAGTAGAAAAGATTAGCGATAAGAACGAGGGAAAACTGGAAATTAATGACGATCGATTGGTAATAAATGTTTATCAAGAATGTGTGGGCGACGAAGGAAACGACTCTGAGAATACCTTCGTGGAGGAAACTGTACAACTTGAAGAGCTCGCAAAGAAACCAAAGGTAAGGAAAACCAAGCACAAAAAGAATGAATGTGAGTCAGTGAAAAATGCTGCTAGAAAATGCGTCGATGATGATGCATCAGTGGCAGCTGAAACAGTCGAAGGAGACGTGGAGTGTGCTTTGGTCACACAGGATTCTATTGCAAATAGCAAACCAAGAAAAAGAAAGAGGAAAAGATTAGAATTGAATGAGGAGGGGCCCGTGGAAAACTCTGTTGAACAGTGTGTAAGTGATCGAGACATGGTTTCAACGAAAGCAGAGACAATTGATAGAGAACTTGACGTTACACTGGAGTCTGGAGGAGAAAAATCCGAAGACGTCTTAATAAGTGCAAATGGGTCGGTAAAGAAAACAAAGCACAAAAAGAAGCGGAAAGAAAGTAATGGATGCGAGGTAGCGAAAAATGCTGTTAGAAAATGCGTTGATGATGATGCATCAGTGGCAGGCGAGACAGTCGAAGGAGACGTGGAGCGTGCTTTGGTCACACAGGATTCTATTGCAAATAGTAAACCACGAAAAAGAAAGAGGAAAAGATTAGAATTGAATGAGGAGGGGCCCGTGGAAAACTCTGTTGAACAGTGTGTAAGTGATCGAGACATGGTTTCAACGAAAGCAGAGACAATTGATGGAGAACTTGATGTTACACAGGAGTCTAGAGGAGAGAAATCCAAAGATGTCATATTACGTGTAAATGGGCTGGTAAATGCAATTGATGTAACAACAGCGTTCACGAAATCGATGTCAAAAAATATGGAACTTGAATTTGAGCAACAGCAACGTAATGAAAAGAAATCTAAGCGCAAGAAGAAAAAGAAGAACGAAAACGAGAGAGTGAAAGAAGATGGAGGCGAATTTGTGAAAAATGGTCATCGAACCAGTTTTGATAATGGTTCAATAGCGTCAAAGGGAGTGGCGGAGGGAACTATGGCTCATGAACAAGTTACACAAGAATCGACTGGAAACAAAGTCAACAGGAATGAAAACCAGGCAAGATTGCAGGGAGGTGACGATATTTTGGAGAATAAAGTTAGACGAGAGTCCGTGAGTGTTAAAATGAAAGTCACAGAGAACATTTTGAACGCTAGTGCAGAAGAAGGGAATTTGGAACTTGAATTTGTCAGACAAAAGCCTAGTGAAGAGAGATCGAAACGGAAAAAAAGGAGATCAAAGAGGAAAGAAGACATATCGGTAAAGGGTGATATTCAAGAGGATTCGAGTGAAAAAGTCTCGGTTTCAAGGAAAATGATAAAAGAAATTGTGACACATGACATTACCAAGGAGACTTCCATTGATGATGGATTTGAATTGAATGGGAAAACTGAGGAAGAACAGGGATCCAGTTCGGTAAATGTCTTTAAAACCCCCAAATCGTCAGCGGTGGATAGAGATGATTGTTGTGAAGATGAAAGAGAAGTGAAAGACAAAAAAAGGAAAGATAGGAAAAGGAAACGTTCTCACGGTAATGATGGAGAAGGAAATCATTTAGATCACTTAGAAAAAAAGAAAACAAGGAAAACCGAAGAAAAGAGGAGAAGTAGAGAAAAGAAAGGGAAAAGAGAGACTGAAAGGATACCTGCACTTTTAAATCTTGAAAAAGCTGAATCACTAGATGACAGTGGCTACAGTGAACACTCACCTACTGTGTTAAAACGGAGTCATCCACATTTGGCAGAAGAAGGCGAATCGGTGACGGAATCTACTGTATCCAAAATCAAGAAAGAAAAAACCAGCGTTGAGGCTCCAGCTGATCAAGGTAAGGTGGTGCAGTGAATAAAACTCTTAGTGGACGTGAATTTTACACTTTTGCTCCACAATACACGACATGGTTTGTGTCTTTGCTCGTAGGAGAAACTCTTCATGATTCAATCGTGAATGGTTTCACCCACGGGTTTAAATAAAAGGTAGTTACCAACGGTCCACCACCGCCTAAGATACATCTTACCGCTGTACAGCCGCCCATTACACCATTGGCAGCCGCTTATGGACAAAGTTATTGAAACCTCTGTTCACCAGGGCTCTCTCCCCTCTCGTTTGCTCTTTTCGGACACGAAAAGGATGTAAACGAGTAAATAGTTGTGAAACTTTGCAATGTTCAATTAGATGTTTTGTTCATGTTTAACAGGTCATGGAAAGAAAAAATCCAAGGCGTTGTTTTCCCTTTTGGACCTGGCATTAGATGGTAAGTATCAGCCAGTCGATAACTTCATCACTCAGTGTTACATACGATGTCGGTCACCACAGTATTTTGATGATATAAGTAATAGCCCATTTTGGCGCCATAGAAATTATATTTTCTGGTGGAGAACTGTATCTGTGCTAAGGGACCTTTCATCATTTATCGTCGGGGGCGGGGGGGTGGTGGAAGATTTTAGGAATATCACATGGTTTTCAGGGGGGACGGAAGGGGGGGAGATCAGTCCTCGCTAATAGAGTATATGTTTTTATCTTCCAATATTTCTGAAGTGACTTGGCCCAGTTTTCCTCTTTCAGCTTCGCACATCCTCGATGTTTTATGGTAGAACTCTATTAACAAGTGAATTTCTCTCCTGTTATTTTAGCTGAAAAATGCTTTCCTACTTTTGATTAAGTTAATTCTGAACGCAGACTTTTATAGATCAGGACTAAGGGTTTTTTGTTGGGCATTATCACCAAAGAGATATTTCCAAAAGATATCCATTCACCTAGCGGGTTTGGACTGTCCGCGGGAGAATGTTGATAATTTATGGATTCAAATATTTATTTATATAAATGGTCGTACCGCATTCTACAGATACTGCGGGCCCGAAGCACCCAAGCACCCCGTCCAAACGTCAAACGCCTGTGAGTGAGGGAAGATCATCAAGCCAAATAAGAAGACACTTTCGAGATAAGCCTAAAGGATTTACGCGTGTAGTTCAAAATCGGAAAATTTCTACACCGATTAGGACACCATTGGCTATGGCGCGCAGACCGCGGACCGAACCCAAAAAGAATTTTAACCGAGAAAAAGTGAAGAGCCTGGTACCCAGTAACGTCAGTTTTGATCAAGCCTTGGAGGATTACTTGTGGGAAACGTGACAAGATTGTGCTTCTTGGTTCACGAAACCCATCGGTTGGCGCAATCTTTATGGTGTAGGTGTCTTATTTATTTTTGGACTTCGTGGTAGATAAGCACCCAAATAACCCGAGCAACTTAATTCGTTGAAAAGAATATTTCAAAATTTCCTTTTCAGCTTATCTGCTTTTCATAGCTGATACAAGATGTTCCAGTGCATAATCCGAAGACTTAAATGTGTATATAAGTGTATAAAGATTTAAATATTGTCAGAAAGTCTTGAGATTCCTGCGAGAATACGTCTGACACCCCATTCACACCTAAGCTGAATCATGTTTTAACACTGTTTTTTTTCCAAATGTAGTTGTAAATTACTTTCCTCATAGAAGCTGCTGAAACCGATGTTTTTCGGCTTCAAATTCAACACGTTGAAAATAAAATTTGAGAACTCTTAGAAACCTATGGAAAACTCAGTTTTTCAGTTCTTTGTCTCTAAGTTTCTTCAGTTAAACCTGGTTTAACTAAACATATTTTGCTGATGTGAATGGGGTGTTATTTCGGTCTCGTCTCTGACCATGTTTAGAGATTGCAAATAGTTGATTTTATGTCCAAAAGAACTGCTTTACTGTGTATAGTGACTTCAAATTTTGATAAAATTTCGGGTTGCGTAGAGAGAACTGTTAGGAACTGAAGGGCCTGTCTGCTTATAGTTGGATCTCGTGTCTTACTGTATAAACAGATTTATGTTCCCATAGAGGTTCTTACTAATTTTTATGTTACATGTTGTAATTGTGTTCTTTGGAAATAAAAAGAAAATCACACTGAGGCTGAGGTTAATATGCTTATTCTCCATTCCTTTCTTCATATACTACCCAATGTGCTGACAAGAAGAATTTTTTTTATGATCAAGAACTCAAGAGCATCTTTAGTTAACTCAGTCCTCATGTTGCCCTCTCCGTGAGTGATAGAATGACAGCGCTTTTTAATTCCTTTTTACGCATTATTAATCTCGTATTTTTTTCATGAGAGGGTAAAATTGCGTTTGATTCATTCTCTTTTTGTCATGTTCAACATCATCTTTGCATTCTTTTTCGTTACGCTTCCTTCCAGTACTAGAATAACGAACCATAATTCATTCAGTTACGCAATTTTGAAATAATGTCTTAAATATTTCTCTGTTCATTGCTGAGATCTACTGCCTTTGATGATATCAGTCTTTCAAATTGGGTTTTTTCGAGTGTCAGAATAATTTTTTCGGTCATAGTAGTTCCTAGAATTCAGTAGTTGTAAATTTTTCCCTCTTCAGTGTCACATGCCAATCCGTCATTTACAATGCCTTTCTTTGGCTTGATTCTTGATTAGCTGGCTGAGCGCGCAAACAGATCTCCGCGCCAAATTTGTGACGTGGCAGCCGATTATTGGCTGCAGTTGTTAATCCATATTCATCAGAAGTTGTAGAATTTTTAGCAAACCACGCTGTCCGTCGTTGAGTGAGGACGTGCCGTTCGTTGTGCTAAACACAACGTTTGGATCTGGAAGGAATAAGACTTCATCATCAAAGATCATCAACGAAAGCACGTTTATTTCATTACAACAACAGGTGAGCATTGCCTTTGGAAAATGTCGCCTTAATCTCCTTCAGAAATATAAACGAGTCGCATTATCTCAGTTCAACGACATAGCACGAAACGGTTCCTCGGTCTGGACGGCTCTTCAACTCGAAAGTAGACTGAGTTAGAGTGCTGGCTTCCAGAAAAGCAAAACCTATGATTTTAAAATATTTTCAGTGAAACGCTACATTAAAAATATTCTGCTCACTAAATGTATCGGGGACTTAATTTTGTATTTGAATTCACCCGCGTGGAGTTCTGATGACTATACTACTTCGTGGTCTTCGCTTCATCGTAAATAACATTTTGCAAAAATGTTGATGCTTTCCCTTTTCTATGATAAATAGCAAAATAATTTTTAATTTTTAGTTTTTGTCCTCGTGGAAAGTAAGCATTTCTTGATCATAATTATATTTTCTAATTTCAGGAATAGCAGCATTGTCAGAAGCATGGAAGAACAAAGATTCTGGTCAAGAGAAGAAACTGGAATCACCGAATTCCTAGTGGATACTGCAAAGATAAGAACTTTGAAATTATTTACTTATAATAGCAAAAATGATGGCGCATTATACATCTAATTACTGTGCGAAATCTTCGTTCCTTCACCAATTGTCTTGGAACAGATAAACTGATTACACGGTGAGTGAATAGTTGTTAATTAGCCACCAGTTTTGAAATAGTTTGTTGTGTTACTGATTGTTATGCGGACCTTGAGCGATCATTTGATTTATTTGAACTACCAGCTCTAATTTGGTGTGATTTATCTCAGATAATCTCGTTGTATGAAATAAAAGATAGGGACAGCTGGAAACTGATCTAATCCTGTCTACGGAATGATGAAACTCGTTAATTTCGAAGCTCTGATCGCTCCTTTTTTTTTCGGTTTGTTTAACAGTTAGTATCACAGTTGTATCCCAGTTGATGTCGCGCAAAGATGATATTAAGGTGGCACTCCAACAAAATACGACGGCTGTAATAAGACCAAATTAAATTCAAAATGGAAGTGTTTTGATGAATTTGATTGATTTTGAGTCGTTTCTTCAAGTCAAAAATCACATTGCTCAACATCATCGACTTACTTCAAAGACTGACTTTGAAAAGCAAGTTTTATAACTTGAAGAGGGCTTCTCACAACAGATGATGACAGCAACTATTGGCACCTTACAAACGACTTTTAGAGACTAACGTGGTCACTAACGGACCAAACATAACAAACTAACTCTACCGATTGATCAACGGACGAACAGCATCTGAGAATGACAGCTATTTAATTCGACTCTGATGACCCCTTCTCAGGCCAGTCGCTAGTTTCGACAACAAAGCTTTCCTGGACTACTCTCACCCGGACGAGCACACTTCACGATTGACAACTAAATGAGAAAAAGTTGGCCAAAAACACTTAGATTAATTGAAATGCACTCTATGCATGAATTGTATTAAACTGAAAATTTGGGAGCTATTATAAAATATAAACATTTGTTTTTGATACAAAAAGCAAGAATTTAGTACAGTGTGATCTTAAATTATATCTGTTACTTTGTGCCATCAGCTGGGTTTATTTCCATATGGAAGAAATATGTTTTAAAACTCTAATGCCTGGTCACGAGTTCTTTCGGGAAACTGATTAAGTTGAAATTTACCTCTTTTAAGATATCATAAACTGTATGATCTCTTGCTGCCATTTAAACCAGTTTAAATTGGCTCCTTTTCACAACGAAGAAATATAGATTTATATATCTCCAGAACAATTTATTCGATAGAAATTAAGGACGTTAATTTTTTCGCAAGTTGTTAAAAAATGGTTTATAGATTGGGCGAAAATCAACCTGAATATGCGAACCAATCTTTTGGACAACAAACAATAAATAAATCTATTAGCGAAGATTCTTTGTTACGAAATTTGCTCATCACGATTTAAAACACGTAAAATTAAAGACAGACGTTAGAATCAGAAATGCATATCAAACAAGATGTCGTATTTTTATTGCTGAGTATTTTCACATATTGCTTACGAGTTTCATGGAAATGTAAGGAATTACAAACAATTTTTTTTTACTTTAAAATTTAAATTCGTACAGAAGGCAGGTTGACTTTACGAAACCGAAGCACGAACCAAAAATGCAAATTGGTCATATTCAAATTAAAGTCTGAGGATATCCTTTGAGTGTATCCTCGCTTCGAAAAACGAAGTCTGTTGATTCCTTTACTGCGTTGGTTGTCATTGCTGGTTTATATAGAAATTCTTCTTTAATAAGACCTTTCGGAGTAGTCTCCAAAACTTAGAAATTAATTTGCCTTCTAAAAAAGAAACCCTTGTTAGCCTTTGGACCAGGCATTTAGTTTTAAAATATATAACGTAGTTAGTTTAATTACTCCTAATTGTAAGTGGAAGGAAGATCTTTCGAGCAGCCACTCGGTGTAACACAGGAATACAGAAAGAAATGATAATTAAAAGTTTACAGTTTTGATGAGAAATTCGGTTTGTAATGATACAGAGATCGTACGCTTTTGAAGACTAAATCTCTTGAAACGATTCGCTGTAAGAATTGATGACTTGAAGCCTAATTGTAAAACTTCTTTGCCTCTAAGAAGGTAAACTTGATTTCAAAGGATTTGTTCCTACAGTTTCTGCAGAACTATTTTATTTCTCAAATCGCCTCTAAAATACAGTTTAAGAAACTTGGAGCGTAATTCTTACATGTCTTTCATTTTGAAGGCTAAAATCAAATTTAAGAGTTCGCTCCAACTTCTTATAGAACTATTTTGTCAAATTGCTTCGCGAATCTAACAGCAATTTGGATTCTATGATTCATTTCTCAAAAGCATAGTGAAGTTTTTTAGAACAAATTTGGAGCCTAATTGTAATGTCTTGGTTCTTGTGACCAATATCAAATAAACTAGTATGCTTTGATAATTTAGTTTCTTTTTTCATCATCTAAATGAAGTCAAATTGAATCTGGAAACCAAGGTCGATGCTTTGGATAATTTTTTTTATTCCACTTATCCTGTGTTACATTCGAAACTGATGGCTTTAAAGATCTTTTACTCCGTTGAAGACATCATGGCAACGTAAAGCTTTACAAAAATATGACGGGTTTTAAAAACACATTGATCACAATCTAGGACATGAATTTTGTATTTGTGATCGAACGCTCTATAGTTCGCCATGA